>NW_028116267.1:0-44478 GCF_964273445.1 Streptopelia decaocto
ATTGAAACTTTTCAAATCCCTCTCAAAATTGTTGAAATTCTCTTGAAGCTTTTAAAATTCTCTCTAGAATTTTCAAAATCCATGTGCACATGTTTACAATTTCACGTAAAAAAATGGCTAAAATTCCAGTTGAAATTTTTTCAAAGTCCCTTAAAAATTTTCCAATTTTTGTCCCAATTCTTCCCATTCCCATTGAAACTTTTCAAATCCCTCTCAAAATTGTTGAAATTCTGTTGAAGCTTTTAAAATTCTCTCTAGAATTTTCAAAATCCATGTCCACATGTTTACAATTTCACGTCAAAAAATGGCTAAAATTCCAGTTGAAATTTTTTCAAAGTCCCTTCAAAATTTTCCAATTTTTGTCCCAATTCTTCCCATTCCCATTGAAACTTTTCAAATCCCTCTCAAAATTGTTGAAATTCTGTTGAAGCTTTTAAAATTCTCTCTAGAATTTTCAAAATCCATGTCCACATGTTTACAATTTCACGTCAAAAAATGGCTAAAATTCCAGTTGAAATTTTTTCAAGGTCCCTTAAAAGTTTTCCAATTTTTGTCCCAATTCTTCCCATTCCCATTGAAACTTTTCAAATCCCTCTCCAAATTGTTGAAATTCTCTTGAAGCTTTTAAAATTCTCTCTAGAATTTTCAAAATCCATGTCCACATGTTTACAATTTCACGTCAAAAAATGGCTAAAATTCCAGTTGAAATTTTTTCAAAGTCCCTTAAAAATTTTCCAATTTTTGTCCCAATTCTTCCCATTCCCATTGAAACTTTTCAAATCCCTCTCAAAATTGTTGAAATTCTCTTGAAGCTTTTAAAATTCTCTCTAGAATTTTCAAAATCCATGGCCACATGTTTACAATTTCACGTCAAAAAATGGCTAAAATTCCAGTTGAAATTTTTTCAAAGTCCCTTAAAAGTTTTCCAATTTTTGTCCCAATTCTTCCCATTCCCATTGAAACTTTTCAAATCCCTCTCAAAATGGTTGAAATTCTCTTGAAGCTTTTAAAATTCTCTCTAGAATTTTCAAAATCCATGGCCACATGTTTACAATTTCACATAAAAAAATTGTTAAAATTCCAGTTGAAATTTTTTCAAAGTCCCTTAAAAATTTTCCAATTTTTGTCCCAATTCTTCCCATTCCCATTGAAACTTTTCAAATCCCTCTCAAAATTGTTGAAATTCTCTTGAAGCTTTTAAAATTCTCTCTAGAATTTTCAAAATCCATGTCCACATGTTTACAATTTCACGTCAAAAAATGGCTAAAATTCCAGTTGAAATTTTTTCAAAGTCCCTTAAAAGTTTTCCAATTTTTGTCCCAATTCTTCCCATTCCCATTGAAACTTTTCAAATCCCTCTCAAAATTGTTGAAATTCTCTTGAAGCTTTTAAAATTCTCTCTAGAATTTTCAAAATCCATGGCCACAAGTTTACAATTTCACATCAAAAAATGGCTAAAATTCCAGCTGAAATTTTTTCAAAGTCCCTTCAAAATTTTCCAATTTTTGTCCCAATTCTTCCCATTCCCATTGAAACTTTTCAAATCCCTCTCAAAATTGTTGAAATTCTCTTGAAGCTTTTAAAATTCTCTCTAGAATTTTCAAAATCCATGGCCACATGTTTACAATTTCACGTCAAAAAATGGCTAAAATTCCAGTTGAAATTTTTTCAAAGTCCCTTAAAAATTTTCCAATTTTTGTCCCAATTCTTCCCATTCCCATTGAAACTTTTCAAATCCCTCTCAAAATTGTTGAAATTCTGTTGAAGCTTTTAAAATTCTCTCTAGAATTTTCAAAATCCATGTCCACATGTTTACAATTTCACGTCAAAAAATGGCTAAAATTCCAGTTGAAATTTTTTCAAAGTCCCTTAAAAATTTTCCAATTTTTGTCCCAATTCTTCCCATTCCCATTGAAACTTTTCAAATCCCTCTCCAAATTGTTGAAATTCTCTTGAAGCTTTTAAAATTCTCTCTAGAATTTTCAAAATCCATGTCCACATGTTTACAATTTCACGTCAAAAAATGGCTAAAATTCCAGTTGAAATTTTTTCAAAGTCCCTTAAAAATTTTCCAATTTTTGTCCCAATTCTTCCCATTCCCATTGAAACTTTTCAAATCCCTCTCAAAATTGTTGAAATTCTCTTGAAGCTTTTAAAATTCTCTCTAGAATTTTCAAAATCCATGTCCACATGTTTACAATTTCACGTCAAAAAATTGCTAAAATTCCAGTTGAAATTTTTTCAAAGTCCCTTAAAAATTTTCCAATTTTTGTCCCAATTCTTCCCATTCCCATTGAAACTTTTCAAATCCCTCTCAAAATTGTTGAAATTCTGTTGAAGCTTTTAAAATTCTCTCTAGAATTTTCAAAATCCATGTCCACATGTTTACAATTTCACGTCAAAAAATTGCTAAAATTCCAGTTGAAATTTTTTCAAAGTCCCTTAAAAATTTTCCAATTTTTGTCCCAATTCTTCCCATTCCCATTGAAACTTTTCAAATCCCTCTCAAAATTGTAGAAATTCTGTTAAAGCTTTTAAAATTCTCTCTAGAATTTTCAAAATCCATGTCCACATGTTTACAATTTCACGTCAAAAAATGGCTAAAATTCCAGTTGAAATTTTTTCAAAGTCCCTTAAAAGTTTTCCAATTTTTGTCCCAATTCTTCCCATTCCCATTGAAACTTTTCAAATCCCTCTCAAAATTGTTGAAATTCTCTTGAAGCTTTTAAAATTCTCTCTAGAATTTTCAAAATCCATGGCCACATGTTTACAATTTCACGTCAAAAAATGGCTAAAATTCCAGTTGAAATTTTTTCAAAGTCCCTTCAAAATTTTCCAATTTTTGTCCCAATTCTTCCCATTCCCATTGAAACTTTTCAAATCCCTCTCAAAATTGTTGAAATTCTCTTGAAGCTTTTAAAATTCTCTCTAGAATTTTCAAAATCCATGGCCACATGTTTACAATTTCACGTCAAAAAATGGCTAAAATTCCAGTTGAAATTTTTTCAAAGTCCCTTAAAAGTTTTCCAATTTTTGTCCCAATTCTTCCCATTCCCATTGAAACTTTTCAAATCCCTCTCAAAATTGTTGAAATTCTGTTGAAGCTTTTAAAATTCTCTCTAGAATTTTCAAAATCCATGGCCACATGTTTACAATTTCACGTCAAAAAATGGCTAAAATTCCAGTTGAAATTTTTTCAAAGTCCCTTAAAAGTTTTCCAATTTTTGTCCCAATTCTTCCCATTCCCATTGAAACTTTTCAAATCCCTCTCAAAATTGTTGAAATTCTGTTTGAAGCTTTTAAAATTCTCTCTAGAATTTTCAAAATCCATGGCCACATGTTTACAATTTCACATAAAAAATTGTTAAAATTCCAGTTGAAATTTTTTCAAAGTCCCTTAAAAATTTTCCAATTTTTGTCCCAATTCTTCCCATTCCCATTGAAACTTTTCAAATCCCCCTCAAAATTGTTGAAATTCTGTTGAAGCTTTTAAAATTCTCTCTAGAATTTTCAAAATCCATGGCCACATGTTTACAATTTCACGTCAAAAAATGGCTAAAATTCCAGTTGAAATTTTTTCAAAGTCCCTTAAAAATTTTCCAATTTTTTGTCCCAATTCTTCCCATTCCCATTGAAACTTTTCAAATCCCTCTCAAAATTGTTGAAATTCTGTTGAAGCTTTTAAAATTCTCTCTAGAATTTTCAAAATCCATGGCCACATGTTTACAATTTCACGTCAAAAAATGGCTAAAATTCCAGTTGAAATTTTTTCAAAGTCCCTTAAAAATTTTCCAATTTTTGTCCCAATTCTTCCCATTCCCATTGAAACTTTTCAAATCCCTCTCAAAATTGTTGAAATTCTCTTGAAGCTTTTAAAATTCTCTCTAGAATTTTCAAAATCCATGTCCACATGTTTACAATTTCACGTCAAAAAATGGCTAAAATTCCAGTTGAAATTTTTTCAAAGTCCCTTAAAAATTTTCCAATTTTTGTCCCAATTCTTCCCATTCCCATTGAAACTTTTCAAATCCCTCTCAAAATTGTTGAAATTCTCTTGAAGCTTTTAAAATTCTCTCTAGAATTTTCAAAATCCATGTGCACATGTTTACAATTTCACGTAAAAAAATGGCTAAAATTCCAGTTGAAATTTTTTCAAAGTCCCTTAAAAATTTTCCAATTTTTGTCCCAATTCTTCCCATTCCCATTGAAACTTTTCAAATCCCTCTCAAAATTGTTGAAATTCTGTTGAAGCTTTTAAAATTCTCTCTAGAATTTTCAAAATCCATGTCCACATGTTTACAATTTCACGTCAAAAAATGGCTAAAATTCCAGTTGAAATTTTTTCAAAGTCCCTTCAAAATTTTCCAATTTTTGTCCCAATTCTTCCCATTCCCATTGAAACTTTTCAAATCCCTCTCAAAATTGTTGAAATTCTGTTGAAGCTTTTAAAATTCTCTCTAGAATTTTCAAAATCCATGTCCACATGTTTACAATTTCACGTCAAAAAATGGCTAAAATTCCAGTTGAAATTTTTTCAAGGTCCCTTAAAAGTTTTCCAATTTTTGTCCCAATTCTTCCCATTCCCATTGAAACTTTTCAAATCCCTCTCCAAATTGTTGAAATTCTCTTGAAGCTTTTAAAATTCTCTCTAGAATTTTCAAAATCCATGTCCACATGTTTACAATTTCACGTCAAAAAATGGCTAAAATTCCAGTTGAAATTTTTTCAAAGTCCCTTAAAAATTTTCCAATTTTTGTCCCAATTCTTCCCATTCCCATTGAAACTTTTCAAATCCCTCTCAAAATTGTTGAAATTCTCTTGAAGCTTTTAAAATTCTCTCTAGAATTTTCAAAATCCATGGCCACATGTTTACAATTTCACGTCAAAAAATGGCTAAAATTCCAGTTGAAATTTTTTCAAAGTCCCTTAAAAGTTTTCCAATTTTTGTCCCAATTCTTCCCATTCCCATTGAAACTTTTCAAATCCCTCTCAAAATGGTTGAAATTCTCTTGAAGCTTTTAAAATTCTCTCTAGAATTTTCAAAATCCATGGCCACATGTTTACAATTTCACATAAAAAAATTGTTAAAATTCCAGTTGAAATTTTTTCAAAGTCCCTTAAAAATTTTCCAATTTTTGTCCCAATTCTTCCCATTCCCATTGAAACTTTTCAAATCCCTCTCAAAATTGTTGAAATTCTCTTGAAGCTTTTAAAATTCTCTCTAGAATTTTCAAAATCCATGTCCACATGTTTACAATTTCACGTCAAAAAATGGCTAAAATTCCAGTTGAAATTTTTTCAAAGTCCCTTAAAAGTTTTCCAATTTTTGTCCCAATTCTTCCCATTCCCATTGAAACTTTTCAAATCCCTCTCAAAATTGTTGAAATTCTCTTGAAGCTTTTAAAATTCTCTCTAGAATTTTCAAAATCCATGGCCACAAGTTTACAATTTCACATCAAAAAATGGCTAAAATTCCAGCTGAAATTTTTTCAAAGTCCCTTCAAAATTTTCCAATTTTTGTCCCAATTCTTCCCATTCCCATTGAAACTTTTCAAATCCCTCTCAAAATTGTTGAAATTCTCTTGAAGCTTTTAAAATTCTCTCTAGAATTTTCAAAATCCATGGCCACATGTTTACAATTTCACGTCAAAAAATGGCTAAAATTCCAGTTGAAATTTTTTCAAAGTCCCTTAAAAATTTTCCAATTTTTGTCCCAATTCTTCCCATTCCCATTGAAACTTTTCAAATCCCTCTCAAAATTGTTGAAATTCTGTTGAAGCTTTTAAAATTCTCTCTAGAATTTTCAAAATCCATGTCCACATGTTTACAATTTCACGTCAAAAAATGGCTAAAATTCCAGTTGAAATTTTTTCAAAGTCCCTTAAAAATTTTCCAATTTTTGTCCCAATTCTTCCCATTCCCATTGAAACTTTTCAAATCCCTCTCCAAATTGTTGAAATTCTCTTGAAGCTTTTAAAATTCTCTCTAGAATTTTCAAAATCCATGTCCACATGTTTACAATTTCACGTCAAAAAATGGCTAAAATTCCAGTTGAAATTTTTTCAAAGTCCCTTAAAAATTTTCCAATTTTTGTCCCAATTCTTCCCATTCCCATTGAAACTTTTCAAATCCCTCTCAAAATTGTTGAAATTCTCTTGAAGCTTTTAAAATTCTCTCTAGAATTTTCAAAATCCATGTCCACATGTTTACAATTTCACGTCAAAAAATTGCTAAAATTCCAGTTGAAATTTTTTCAAAGTCCCTTAAAAATTTTCCAATTTTTGTCCCAATTCTTCCCATTCCCATTGAAACTTTTCAAATCCCTCTCAAAATTGTTGAAATTCTGTTGAAGCTTTTAAAATTCTCTCTAGAATTTTCAAAATCCATGTCCACATGTTTACAATTTCACGTCAAAAAATTGCTAAAATTCCAGTTGAAATTTTTTCAAAGTCCCTTAAAAATTTTCCAATTTTTGTCCCAATTCTTCCCATTCCCATTGAAACTTTTCAAATCCCTCTCAAAATTGTAGAAATTCTGTTAAAGCTTTTAAAATTCTCTCTAGAATTTTCAAAATCCATGTCCACATGTTTACAATTTCACGTCAAAAAATGGCTAAAATTCCAGTTGAAATTTTTTCAAAGTCCCTTAAAAGTTTTCCAATTTTTGTCCCAATTCTTCCCATTCCCATTGAAACTTTTCAAATCCCTCTCAAAATTGTTGAAATTCTCTTGAAGCTTTTAAAATTCTCTCTAGAATTTTCAAAATCCATGGCCACATGTTTACAATTTCACGTAAAAAAATTGCTAAAATTCCAGCTGAAATTTTTTCAAAGTCCCTTAAAAATTTTCCAATTTTTGTCCCAATTCTTCCCATTCCCATTGAAACTTTTCAAATCCCTCTCCAAATTGTTGAAATTCTCTTGAAGCTTTTAAAATTCTCTCTAGAATTTTCAAAATCCATGGCCACATGTTTACAATTTCACATAAAAAAATGGCTAAAATTCCAGTTGAAATTTTTTCAAAGTCCCTTAAAAATTTTCCAATTTTTGTCCCAATTCTTCCCATTCCCATTGAAACTTTTCAAATTCCTCTCAAAATTGTTGAAATTATGTTGAAGCTTTTAAAATTCTCTCTAGAATTTTCGAAATCCATGGCCACATGTTTACAATTTCACATAAAAAAATTAAAATTCCAGTTGAAATTTTTTCAAAGTCCCTTAAAAATTTTCCAATTTTTGTCCCAATTCTTCCCATTCCCATTGAAACTTTTCAAATCCCTCTCAAAATTGTTGAAATTCTCTTGAAGCTTTTAAAATTCTCTCTAGAATTTTCAAAATCCATGTCCACATGTTTACAATTTCACGTAAAAAAATTGCTAAAATTCCAGCTGAAATTTTTTCAAAGTCCCTTAAAAATTTTCCAATTTTTGTCCCAATTCTTCCCATTCCCATTGAAACTTTTCAAATCCCTCTCAAAATTGTTGAAATTCTGTTGAAGCTTTTAAAATTCTCTCTAGAATTTTCAAAATCCACGTCCACATGTTTACAATTTCACATAAAAAATTGCTCAAATTCCAGTTGAAATTTTTTCAAAGTCCCTTAAAAATTTTCCAATTTTTGTCCCAATTCTTCCCATTCCCATTGAAACTTTTCAAATCCCTCTCAAAATTGTTGAAATTCTGTTGAAGCTTTTAAAATTCTCTCTAGAATTTTCAAAATCCATGTCCACATGTTTACAATTTCACGTAAAAAAATGGCTAAAATTCCAGTTGAAATTTTTTCAAAGTCCCTTAAAAATTTTCCAATTTTTGTCCCAATTCTTCCCATTCCCATTGAAACTTTTCAAATCCCTCTCAAAATTGTTGAAATTCTCTTGAAGCTTTTAAAATTCTCTCTAGAATTTTCAAAATCCATGGCCACATGTTTACAATTTCACGACAAAAAATGGCTAAAATTCTAGTTGAAATTTTTTCAAAGTCCCTTAAAAATTTTCCAATTTTTGTCCCAATTCTTCCCATTCCCATTGAAACTTTTCAAATCCCTCTCAAAATTGTTGAAATTCTCTTGAAGCTTTTAAAATTCTCTCTAGAATTTTCAAAATCCATGTCCACATGTTTACAATTTCACATAAAAAAATGGCTAAAATTCCAGTTGAAATTTTTTCAAAGTCCCTTAAAAATTTTCCAATTTTTGTCCCAATTCTTCCCATTCCCATTGAAACTTTTCAAATCCCTCTCCAAATTGTTGAAATTCTCTTGAAGCTTTTAAAATTCTCTCTAGAATTTTCAAAATCCATGTCCACATGTTTACAATTTCACGTCAAAAAATGGCTAAAATTCCAGTTGAAATTTTTTCAAAGTCCCTTAAAAATTTTCCAATTTTTGTTCCAATTCTTCCCATTCCCATTGAAACTTTTCAAATCCCTCTCAAAATGGTTGAAATTCTGTTGAAGCTTTTAAAATTCTCTCTAGAATTTTCAAAATCCATGTCCACATGTTTACAATTTCACGTAAAAAAATGGCTAAAATTCCAGCTGAAATTTTTTCAAAGTCCCTTCAAAATTTTCCAATTTTTGTCCCAATTCTTCCCATTCCCATTGAAACTTTTCAAATCCCTCTCAAAATTGTTGAAATTCTGTTGAAGCTTTTAAAATTCTCTCTAGAATTTTCAAAATCCATGTCCACATGTTTACAATTTCACGTAAAAAAATGGCTAAAATTCCAGTTGAAATTTTTTCAAAGTCCCTTAAAAATTTTCCAATTTTTGTCCCAATTCTTCCCATTCCCATTGAAACTTTTCAAATCCCTCTCAAAATTGTTGAAATTCTCTTGAAGCTTTTAAAATTCTCTCTAGAATTTTCAAAATCCATGTCCACATGTTTACAATTTCACGTAAAAAAATGGCTAAAATTCCAGTTGAAATTTTTTCAAAGTCCCTTAAAATTTTCCAATTTTTGTCCCAATTCTTCCCATTCCCATTGAAACTTTTCAAATCCCTCTCCAAATTGTTGAAATTCTCTTGAAGCTTTTAAAATTCTCTCTAGAATTTTCAAAATCCATGTCCACATGTTTACAATTTCACGTCAAAAAATGGCTAAAATTCCAGTTGAAATTTTTTCAAAGTCCCTTAAAAATTTTCCAATTTTTGTCCCAATTCTTCCCATTCCCATTGAAACTTTTCAAATCCCTCTCAAAATTGTTGAAATTCTCTTGAAGCTTTTAAAATTCTCTCTAGAATTTTCAAAGTTCATGGCCACATGTTTACAATTTCACATAAAAAAATGGCTAAAATTCCAGTTGAAATTTTTTCAAAGTCCCTTAAAAATTTTCCAATTTTTGTCCCAATTCTTCCCATTCCCATTGAAACTTTTCAAATCCCTCTCAAAATTGTTGAAATTCTCTTGAAGCTTTTAAAATTCTCTCTAGAATTTTCAAAATCCATGTCCACATGTTTACAATTTCACGTAAAAAAATTGCTAAAATTCCAGCTGAAATTTTTTCAAAGTCCCTTAAAAATTTTCCAATTTTTGTCCCAATTCTTCCCATTCCCATTGAAACTTTTCAAATCCCTCTCAAAATTGTTGAAATTCTCTTGAAGCTTTTAAAATTCTCTCTAGAATTTTCAAAATCCATGGCCACATGTTTACAATTTCACGTCAAAAAATGGCTAAAATTCCAGTTGAAATTTTTTCAAAGTCCCTTAAAAATTTTCCAATTTTTGTCCCAATTCTTCCCATTCCCATTGAAACTTTTCAAATCCCTCTCAAAATTGTTGAAATTCTGTTGAAGCTTTTAAAATTCTCTCTAGAATTTTCAAAATCCATGTCCACATGTTTACAATTTCACATAAAAAATGGCTAAAATTCCAGTTGAAATTTTTTCAAAGTCCCTTAAAAATTTCCAATTTTTGTCCCAATTCTTCCCATTCCCATTGAAACTTTTCAAATCCCTCTCAAAATTGTTGAAATTCTCTTGAAGCTTTTAAAATTCTCTCTAGAATTTTCAAAATCCATGGCCACATGTTTACAATTTCACATAAAAAAATGGCTAAAATTCCAGTTGAAATTTTTTCAAAGTCCCTTAAAAATTTTCCAATTTTTGTCCCAATTCTTCCCATTCCCATTGAAACTTTTCAAATCCCTCTCAAAATTGTTGAAATTCTCTTGAAGCTTTTAAAATTCTCTCTAGAATTTTCAAAATCCATGTCCACATGTTTACAATTTCACGTCAAAAAATGGCTAAAATTCCAGTTGAAATTTTTTCAAAGTCCCTTAAAAATTTTCCAATTTTTGTCCCAATTCTTCCCATTCCCATTGAAACTTTTCAAATCCCTCTCAAAATTGTTGAAATTGTGTTGAAGCTTTTAAAATTCTCTCTAGAATTTTCAAAATCCATGTCCACATGTTTACAATTTCACGTAAAAAAATGGCTAAAATTCCAGTTGAAATTTTTTCAAAGTCCCTTAAAAGTTTTCCAATTTTTGTCCCAATTCTTCCCATTCCCATTGAAACTTTTCAAATCCCTCTCAAAATTGTTGAAATTCTCTTGAAGCTTTTAAAATTCTCTCTAGAATTTTCAAAATCCATGGCCACATGTTTACAATTTCACGTCAAAAAATTGCTAAAATTCCAGTTGAAATTTTTTCAAAGTCCCTTAAAAATTTTCCAATTTTTGTCCCAATTCTTCCCATTCCCATTGAAACTTTTCAAATCCCTCTCAAAATTGTTGAAATTCTCTTGAAGCTTTTAAAATTCTCTCTAGAATTTTCAAAATCCATGTCCACATGTTTACAATTTCACGTCAAAAAATGGCTAAAATTCCAGTTGAAATTTTTTCAAAGTCCCTTAAAAATTTTCCAATTTTTGTCCCAATTCTTCCCATTCCCATTGAAACTTTTCAAATCCCTCTCAAAATTGTTGAAATTCTCTTGAAGCTTTTAAAATTCTCTCTAGAATTTTCAAAATCCATGGCCACATGTTTACAATTTCACATAAAAAATTTGTTAAAATTCCAGTTGAAATTTTTTCAAAGTCCCTTAAAAATTTTCCAATTTTTGTCCCAATTCTTCCCATTCCCATTGAAACTTTTCAAATCCCTCTCAAAATTGTTGAAATTCTCTTGAAGCTTTTAAAATTCTCTCTAGAATTTTCAAAATCCATGGCCACATGTTTACAATTTCACGTCAAAAAATGGCTAAAATTCCAGTTGAAATTTTTTCAAAGTCCCTTAAAAATTTTCCAATTTTTGTCCCAATTCTTCCCATTCCCATTGAAACTTTTCAAATCCCTCTCCAAATTGTTGAAATTCTCTTGAAGCTTTTAAAATTCTCTCTAGAATTTTCAAATCCATGTCCACATGTTTACAATTTCACATAAAAAAATGGCTAAAATTCCAGTTGAAATTTTTTCAAAGTCCCTTAAAAATTTTCCAATTTTTGTCCCAATTCTTCCCATTCCCATTGAAACTTTTCAAATCCCTCTCCAAATTGTTGAAATTCTGTTGAAGCTTTTAAAATTCTCTCTAGAATTTTCAAAATCCATGTCCACATGTTTACAATTTCACGTCAAAAAATGGCTAAAATTCCAGTTGAAATTTTTTCAAAGTCCCTTAAAAATTTTCCAATTTTTGTTCCAATTCTTCCCATTCCCATTGAAACTTTTCAAATCCCTCTCAAAATGGTTGAAATTCTGTTGAAGCTTTTAAAATTCTCTCTAGAATTTTCAAAATCCATGTCCACATGTTTACAATTTCACGTCAAAAAATGGCTAAAATTCCAGTTGAAATTTTTTCAAAGTCCCTTAAAAATTTTCCAATTTTTGTCCCAATTCTTCCCATTCCCATTGAAACTTTTCAAATCCCTCTCCAAATTGTTGAAATTCTCTTGAAGCTTTTAAAATTCTCTCTAGAATTTTCAAAATCCATGGCCACATGTTTACAATTTCACGACAAAAAATGGCTAAAATTCCAGTTGAAATTTTTTCAAAGTCCCTTAAAAATTTTCCAATTTTTGTCCCAATTCTTCCCATTCCCATTGAAACTTTTCAAATCCCCTCTCAAAATTGTTGAAATTCTGTTGAAGCTTTTAAAATTCTCTCTAGAATTTTCAAAATCCATGGCCACATGTTTAAAATTTCACATAAAAAAATTGTTAAAATTCCAGTTGAAATTTTTTCAAAGTCCCTTAAAAATTTTCCAATTTTTGTCCCAATTCTTCCCATTCCCATTGAAACTTTTCAAATCCCCCTCAAAATTGTTGAAATTCTCTTGAAGCTTTTAAAATTCTCTCTAGAATTTTCAAAATCCATGTCCACATGTTTACAATTTCACATAAAAAAATGGCTAAAATTCCAGTTGAAATTTTTTCAAAGTCCCTTAAAAGTTTTCCAATTTTTGTCCCAATTCTTCCCATTCCCATTGAAACTTTTCAAATCCCTCTCAAAATTGTTGAAATTCTGTTGAAGCTTTTAAAATTCTCTCTAGAATTTTCAAATCCATGTCCACATGTTTACAATTTCACGTAAAAAAATGGCTAAAATTCCAGTTGAAATTTTTTCAAAGTCCCTTAAAAGTTTTCCAATTTTTGTCCCAATTCTTCCCATTCCCATTGAAACTTTTCAAATCCCTCTCAAAATTGTAGAAATTCTCTTGAAGCTTTTAAAATTCTCTCTAGAATTTTCAAAATCCATGTCCACATGTTTACAATTTCACATAAAAAAATGGCTAAAATTCCAGTTGAAATTTTTTCAAAGTCCCTTAAAAATTTTCCAATTTTTGTCCCAATTCTTCCCATTCCCATTGAAACTTTTCAAATCCCTCTCCAAATTGTTGAAATTCTCTTGAAGCTTTTAAAATTCTCTCTAGAATTTTCAAAATCCATGGCCACATGTTTACAATTTCACGTCAAAAAATGGCTAAAATTCCAGTTGAAATTTTTTCAAAGTCCCTTAAAAGTTTTCCAATTTTTGTCCCAATTCTTCCCATTCCCATTGAAACTTTTCAAATCCCTCTCAAAATTGTTGAAATTCTCTTGAAGCTTTTAAAATTCTCTCTAGAATTTTCAAAATCCATGGCCACATGTTTACAATTTCACATAAAAAATTGTTAAAATTCCAGTTGAAATTTTTTCAAAGTCCCTTAAAAATTTTCCAATTTTTGTCCCAATTCTTCCCATTCCCATTGAAACTTTTCAAATCCCCCTCAAAATTGTTGAAATTCTGTTGAAGCTTTTAAAATTCTCTCTAGAATTTTCAAAATCCATGTCCACATGTTTACAATTTCACGTCAAAAAATGGCTAAAATTCCAGTTGAAATTTTTTCAAAGTCCCTTAAAAATTTTCCAATTTTTGTCCCAATTCTTCCCATTCCCATTGAAACTTTTCAAATCCCTCTCAAAATTGTTGAAATTCTGTTGAAGCTTTTAAAATTCTCTCTAGAATTTTCAAAATCCATGGCCACATGTTTACAATTTCACGTCAAAAAATGGCTAAAATTCCAGTTGAAATTTTTTCAAAGTCCCTTAAAAATTTTCCAATTTTTGTCCCAATTCTTCCCATTCCCATTGAAACTTTTCAAATCCCTCTCAAAATTGTTGAAATTCTCTTGAAGCTTTTAAAATTCTCTCTAGAATTTTCAAAATCCATGGCCACATGTTTACAATTTCACGTCAAACAATGGCTAAAATTCCAGTTGAAATTTTTTCAAAGTCCCTTAAAAATTTTCCAATTTTTGTCCCAATTCTTCCCATTCCCATTGAAACTTTTCAAATCCCTCTCAAAATTGTTGAAATTCTCTTGAAGCTTTTAAAATTCTCTCTAGAATTTTCAAAATCCATGTCCACATGTTTACAATTTCACGTAAAAAAAATGGTAAAATTCCAGTTGAAATTTTTTCAAAGTCCCTTAAAAATTTTCCAATTTTTGTCCCAATTCTTCCCATTCCCATTGAAACTTTTCAAATCCCTCTCAAAATTGTTGAAATTCTGTTGAAGCTTTTAAAATTCTCTCTAGAATTTTCAAAATCCATGTCCACATGTTTACAATTTCACGTCAAAAAATGGCTAAAATTCCAGTTGAAATTTTTTCAAAGTCCCTTAAAAATTTTCCAATTTTTGTCCCAATTCTTCCCATTCCCATTGAAACTTTTCAAATCCCTCTCAAAATTGTTGAAATTCTGTTGAAGCTTTTAAAATTCTCTCTAGAATTTTCAAAATCCATGTCCACATGTTTACAATTTCACGTCAAAAAATTGCTAAAATTCCAGTTGAAATTTTTTCAAAGTCCCTTAAAAATTTTCCAATTTTTGTCCCAATTCTTCCCATTCCCATTGAAACTTTTCAAATCCCTCTCAAAATTGTTGAAATTCTGTTGAAGCTTTTAAAATTCTCTCTAGAATTTTCAAAATCCATGTCCACATGTTTACAATTTCACGTCAAAAAATTGCTAAAATTCCAGTTGAAATTTTTTCAAAGTCCCTTAAAAATTTTCCAATTTTTGTCCCAATTCTTCCCATTCCCATTGAAACTTTTCAAATCCCTCTCAAAATTGTAGAAATTCTGTTAAAGCTTTTAAAATTCTCTCTAGAATTTTCAAAATCCATGTCCACATGTTTACAATTTCACATCAAAAAATGGCTAAAATTCCAGTTGAAATTTTTTCAAAGTCCCTTAAAAGTTTTCCAATTTTTGTCCCAATTCTTCCCATTCCCATTGAAACTTTTCAAATCCCTCTCAAAATTGTTGAAATTCTGTTGAAGCTTTTAAAATTCTCTCTAGAATTTTCAAAATCCATGGCCACATGTTTACAATTTCACGTCAAAAAATGGCTAAAATTCCAGTTGAAATTTTTTCAAAGTCCCTTAAAAATTTTCCAATTTTTGTCCCAATTCTTCCCATTCCCATTGAAACTTTTCAAATCCCTCTCCAAATTGTTGAAATTCTCTTGAAGCTTTTAAAATTCTCTCTAGAATTTTCAAAATCCATGGCCACATGTTTACAATTTCACATTAAAAAATTGTTAAAATTCCAGTTGAAATTTTTCAAAGTCCCTTAAAAATTTTCCAATTTTTGTTCCAATTCTTCCCATTCCCATTGAAACTTTTCAAATCCCTCTCAAAATTGTTGAAATTCTCTTGAAGCTTTTAAAATTCTCTCTAGAATTTTCAAAATCCATGGCCACATGTTTACAATTTCACGTCAAAAAATTGCTAAAATTCCAGTTGAAATTTTTTCAAAGTCCCTTAAAAATTTTCCAATTTTTGTCCCAATTCTTCCCATTCCCATTGAAACTTTTCAAATCCCTCTCAAAATTGTAGAAATTCTGTTAAAGCTTTTAAAATTCTCTCTAGAATTTTCAAAATCCATGTCCACATGTTTACAATTTCAGGTCAAAAAATGGCTAAAATTCCAGTTGAAATTTTTTCAAAGTCCCTTAAAAGTTTTCCAATTTTTGTCCCAATTCTTCCCATTCCCATTGAAACTTTTCAAATCCCTCTCAAAATTGTTGAAATTCTGTTGAACCTTTTAAAATTCTCTCTAGAATTTTCAAAATGAATGTCCACATGTTTACAATTTCACGTCAAAAAATGGCTAAAATTCCAGTTGAAATTTTTTCAAAGTCCCTTCAAAATTTTCCAATTTTTGTCCCAATTCTTCCCATTCCCATTGAAACTTTTCAAATCCCTCTCAAAATTGTTGAAATTCTCTTGAAGCTTTTAAAATTCTCTCTAGAATTTTCAAAATCCATGTCCACATGTTTACAATTTCACGTCAAAAAATGGCTAAAATTCCAGTTGAAATTTTTTCAAAGTCCCTTAAAAATTTTCCAATTTTTGTCCCAATTCTTCCCATTCCCATTGAAACTTTTCAAATCCCTCTCAAAATTGTTGAAATTCTGTTGAACCTTTTAAAATTCTCTCTAGAATTTTCAAAATCCATGTCCACATGTTTACAATTTCACGTAAAAAAAATGGCTAAAATTCCAGTTGAAATTTTTTCAAAGTCCCTTAAAAATTTTCCAATTTTTGTCCCAATTCTTCCCATTCCCATTGAAACTTTTCAAATCCCTCTCAAAATTGTTGAAATTCTCTTGAAGCTTTTAAAATTCTCTCTAGAATTTTCAAAATCCATGTCCACATGTTTACAATTTCACATAAAAAAATTGCTAAAATTCCAGTTGAAATTTTTTCAAAGTCCCTTAAAAATTTTCCAATTTTTGTTCCAATTCTTCCCATTCCCATTGAAACTTTTCAAATCCCTCTCAAAATTGTTGAAATTCTGTTGAAGCTTTTAAAATTCTCTCTAGAATTTTCAAAATCCATGTCCACATGTTTACAATTTCATGTCAAAAAATTGCTAAAATTCCAGTTGAAATTTTTTCAAAGTCCCTTAAAAGTTTTCCAATTTTTGTCCCAATTCTTCCCATTCCCATTGAAACTTTTTCAAATCCCTCTCAAAATTGTTGAAATTCTCTTGAAGCTTTTAAAATTCTCTCTAGAATTTTCAAAATCCATGTCCACATGTTTACAATTTCACGTCAAAAAATGGCTAAAATTCCAGTTGAAATTTTTTCAAAGTCCCTTAAAAATTTTCCAATTTTTGTCCCAATTCTTCCCATTCCCATTGAAACTTTTCAAATCCCTCTCAAAATTGTTGAAATTCTGTTGAAGCTTTTAAAATTCTCTCTAGAATTTTCAAAATCCATGTCCACATGTTTACAATTTCACGTCAAAAAATGGCTAAAATTCCAGTTGAAATTTTTCAAAGTCCCTTAAAAATTTTCCAATTTTTGTCCCAATTCTTCCCATTCCCATTGAAACTTTTCAAATCCCTCTCAAAATTGTTGAAATTCTCTTGAAGCTTTTAAAATTCTCTCTAGAATTTTCAAAATCCATGTCCACATGTTTACAATTTCACGTCAAAAAATGGCTAAAATTCCAGTTGAAATTTTTTCAAAGTCCCTTAAAAATTTTCCAATTTTTGTCCCAATTCTTCCCATTCCCATTGAAACTTTTCAAATTCCTCTCAAAATTGTTGAAATTCTGTTGAAGCTTTTAAAATTCTCTCTAGAATTTTCAAACTCCATGTCCACATGTTTACAATTTCACGTAACAAAATGGCTAAAATTCCAGTTGAAATTTTTTCAAAGTCCCTTAAAAATTTTCCAATTTTTGTCCCAATTCTTCCCATTCCCATTGAAACTTTTCAAATCCCTCTCAAAATTGTTGAAATTCTGTTGAACCTTTTAAAATTCTCTCTAGAATTTTCAAAATCCATGTCCACATGTTTACAATTTCATGTAAAAAAAATGGCTAAAATTCCAGTTGAAATTTTTTCAAAGTCCCTTAAAAATTTTCCAATTTTTGTCCCAATTCTTCCCATTCCCATTGAAACTTTTCAAATCCCTCTCAAAATTGTTGAAATTCTCTTGAAGCTTTTAAAATTCTCTCTAGAATTTTCAAAATCCATGTCCACATGTTTACAATTTCACATAAAAAAATTGCTAAAATTCCAGTTGAAATTTTTTCAAAGTCCCTTAAAAATTTTCCAATTTTTGTTCCAATTCTTCCCATTCCCATTGAAACTTTTCAAATCCCTCTCAAAATTGTTGAAATTCTGTTGAAGCTTTTAAAATTCTCTCTAGAATTTTCAAAATCCATGTCCACATGTTTACAATTTCACGTCAAAAAATTGCTAAAATTCCAGTTGAAATTTTTTCAAAGTCCCTTAAAAGTTTTCCAATTTTTGTCCCAATTCTTCCCATTCCCATTGAAACTTTTCAAATCCCTCTCAAAATTGTTGAAATTCTCTTGAAGCTTTTAAAATTCTCTCTAGAATTTTCAAAATCCATGTCCACATGTTTACAATTTCACGTCAAAAAATGGCTAAAATTCCAGTTGAAATTTTTTCAAAGTCCCTTAAAAATTTTCCAATTTTTGTCCCAATTCTTCCCATTCCCATTGAAACTTTTCAAATCCCTCTCCAAATTGTTGAAATTCTCTTGAAGCTTTTAAAATTCTCTCTAGAATTTTCAAAATCCATGTCCACATGTTTACAATTTCACATAAAAAAATTGCTAAAATTCCAGTTGAAATTTTTTCAAAGTCCCTTAAAAATTTTCCAATTTTTGTCCCAATTCTTCCCATTCCCATTGAAACTTTTCAAATCCCTCTCAAAATTGTTGAAATTCTGTTGAAGCTTTTAAAATTCTCTCTAGAATTTTCAAATCCATGTCCACATGTTTACAATTTCACGTCAAAAAATTGCTAAAATTCCAGTTGAAATTTTTTCAAAGTCCCTTAAAAGTTTTCCAATTTTTGTCCCAATTCTTCCCATTCCCATTGAAACTTTTCAAATCCCTCTCAAAATTGTTGAAATTCGGTTGAAGCTTTTAAAATTCTCTCTAGAATTTTCAAAATCCATGGCCACATGTTTACAATTTCACATCAAAAAATTGCTAAAATTCCAGTTGAAATTTTTTCAAAGTCCCTTAAAAATTTTCCAATTTTTGTCCCAATTCTTCCCATTCCCATTGAAACTTTTCAAATCCCTCTCAAAATTGTTGAATTCTGTTGAAGCTTTTAAAATTCTCTCTAGAATTTTCAAAATCCATGGCCACATGTTTACAATTTTACGTAACAAAATGGCTAAAATTCCAGTTGAAATTTTTTCAAAGTCCCTTCAAAATTTTCCAATTTTTGTCCCAATTCTTCCCATTCCCATTGAAACTTTTCAAATCCCTCTCAAAATTGTTGAAATTCTGTTGAAGCTTTTAAAATTCTCTCTAGAATTTTCAAAATCCATGTCCACATGTTTACAATTTCACGTAAAAAAAATGGTAAAATTCCAGTTGAAATTTTTTCAAAGTCCCTTAAAAATTTTCCAATTTTGTCCCAATTCTTCCCATTCCCATTGAAACTTTTCAAATCCCTCTCAAAATTGTTGAAATTCGGTTGAAGCTTTTAAAATTCTCTCTAGAATTTTCAAAATCCATGTCCACATGTTTACAATTTCACGTCAAAAAATGGCTAAAATTCCAGTTGAAATTTTTTCAAAGTCCCTTAAAAATTTTCCAATTTTTGTCCCAATTCTTCCCATTCCCATTGAAACTTTTCAAATCCCTCTCAAAATTGTTGAAATTCTCTTGAAGCTTTTAAAATTCTCTCTAGAATTTTCAAAATCCATGTGCACATGTTTACAATTTCACGTCAAAAAATGGCTAAAATTCCAGTTGAAATTTTTTCAAAGTCCCTTAAAAATTTTCCAATTTTTGTCCCAATTCTTCCCATTCCCATTGAAACTTTTCAAATCCCTCTCAAAATTGTTGAAATTCTGTTGAAGCTTTTAAAATTCTCTCTAGAATTTTAAAAATCCATGTCCACATGTTTACAATTTCACGTAAAAAAAATGGTAAAATTCCAGTTGAAATTTTTTCAAAGTCCCTTAAAAATTTTCCAATTTTTGTCCCAATTCTTCCCATTCCCATTGAAACTTTTCAAATCCCTCTCAAAATTGTTGAAATTCTGTTGAAGCTTTTAAAATTCTCTCTAGAATTTTCAAAATCCATGTCCACATGTTTACAATTTCACGTAAAAAAAAATGGTAAAATTCCAGTTGAAATTTTTTCAAAGTCCCTTAAAAATTTTCCAATTTTTGTCCCAATTCTTCCCATTCCCATTGAAACTTTTCAAATCCCTCTCAAAATTGTTGAAATTCTCTTGAAGCTTTTAAAATTCTCTCTAGAATTTTCAAAATCCATGGCCACATGTTTACAATTTCACGTCAAAAAATGGCTAAAATTCCAGTTGAAATTTTTTCAAAGTCCCTTAAAAATTTTCCAATTTTTGTCCCAATTCTTCCCATTCCCATTGAAACTTTCAAATCCCTCTCAAAATTGTTGAAATTCTCTTGAAGCTTTTAAAATTCTCTCTAGAATTTTCAAAATCCATGGCCACATGTTTACAATTTCACGTTACAAAATGGCTAAAATTCCAGTTGAAATTTTTTCAAAGTCCCTTAAAAATTTTCCAATTTTTGTCCCAATTCTTCCCATTCCCATTGAAACTTTTCAAATCCCTCTCAAAATTGTTGAAATTCTGTTGAAGCTTTTAAAATTCTCTCTAGAATTTTCAAAATCCATGTCCACATGTTTACAATTTCACGTCAAAAAATTGCTAAAATTCCAGTTGAAATTTTTTCAAAGTCCCTTAAAAATTTTCCAATTTTTGTCCCAATTCTTCCCATTCCCATTGAAACTTTTCAAATCCCTCTCAAAATTGTTGAAATTCTGTTGAAGCTTTTAAAATTCTCTCTAGAATTTTAAAAATCCATGTCCACATGTTTACAATTTCACGTAAAAAAAATGGTAAAATTCCAGTTGAAATTTTTTCAAAGTCCCTTAAAAATTTTCCAATTTTTGTCCCAATTCTTCCCATTCCCATTGAAACTTTTCAAATCCCTCTCAAAATTGTTGAAATACTGTTGAACCTTTTAAAATTCTCTCTAGAATTTTCAAAATCCATGTCCACATGTTTACAATTTCACGTCAAAAAATTGCTAAAATTCCAGTTGAAATTTTTTCAAAGTCCCTTAAATTTTTCCAATTTTTGTCCCAATTCTTCCCATTCCCATTGAAACTTTTCAAATCCCTCTCAAAATTGTTGAAATTCTCTTGAAGCTTTTAAAATTCGCTCTAGAATTTTCAAAATCCATGTCCACATGTTTACAATTTCACGTCAAAAAATGGCTAAAATTCCAGTTGAAATTTTTTCAAAGTCCCTTAAAAATTTTCCAATTTTTGTCCCAATTCTTCCCATTCCCATTGAAACTTTTCAAATCCCTCTCAAAATTGTTGAAATTCTCTTGAAGCTTTTAAAATTCTCTCTAGAATTTTCAAAATCCATGGCCACATGTTTACAATTTCACGTCAAAAAAATGGTAAAATTCCAGTTGAAATTTTTTCAAAGTCCCTTAAAAATTTTCCAATTTTTGTCCCAATTCTTCCCATTCCCATTGAAACTTTTCAAATCCCTCTCAAAATTGTTGAAATTCTCTTGAAGCTTTTAAAATTCTCTCTAGAATTTTCAAAATCCATGTCCACATGTTTACAATTTCACGACAAAAAATTGCTAAAATTCCAGTTGAAATTTTTTCAAAGTCCCTTAAAAATTTTCCAATTTTTGTCCCAATTCTTCCCATTCCCATTGAAACTTTTCAAATCCCTCTCAAAATTGTTGAAATTCTCTTGAAGCTTTTAAAATTCTCTCTAGAATTTTCAAAATCCATGGCCACATGTTTACAATTTCACATAAAAAAATGGCTAAAATTCCAGTTGAAATTTTTTCAAAGTCCCTTAAAAATTTTCCAATTTTTGTCCCAATTCTTCCCATTCCCATTGAAACTTTTCAAATCCCTCTCAAAATTGTTGAAATTCTCTTGAAGCTTTTAAAATTCTCTCTAGAATTTTCAAAATCCATGTCCACATGTTTACAATTTCACGTCAAAAAATTGCTAAAATTCCAGTTGAAATTTTTTCAAAGTCCCTTAAAAGTTTTCCAATTTTTGTCCCAATTCTTCCCATTCCCATTGAAACTTTTCAAATCCCTCTCAAAATTGTTGAAATTCGGTTGAAGCTTTTAAAATTCTCTCTAGAATTTTCAAAATCCATGGCCACATGTTTACAATTTCACATCAAAAAATTGCTAAAATTCCAGTTGAAATTTTTTCAAAGTCCCTTAAAAATTTTCCAATTTTTGTCCCAATTCTTCCCATTCCCATTGAAACTTTTCAAATCCCTCTCAAAATTGTTGAAATTCTGTTGAAGCTTTTAAAATTCTCTCTAGAATTTTCAAAATCCATGGCCACATGTTTACAATTTTACGTAACAAAATGGCTAAAATTCCAGTTGAAATTTTTTCAAAGTCCCTTAAAAATTTTCCAATTTTTGTCCCAATTCTTCCCATTCCCATTGAAACTTTTCAAATCCCTCTCAAAATTGTTGAAATTCTGTTGAAGCTTTTAAAATTCTCTCTAGAATTTTCAAAATCCATGTCCACATGTTTACAATTTCACGTAAAAATAATGGTAAAATTCCAGTTGAAATTTTTTCAAAGTCCCTTAAAAATTTTCCAATTTTTGTCCCAATTCTTCCCATTCCCATTGAAACTTTTCAAATCCCTCTCAAAATTGTTGAAATTCGTTGAAGCTTTTAAAATTCTCTCTAGAATTTTCAAAATCCATGTCCACATGTTTACAATTTCACGTCAAAAAATGGCTAAAATTCCAGTTGAAATTTTTTCAAAGTCCCTTAAAAATTTTCCAATTTTTGTCCCAATTCTTCCCATTCCCATTGAAACTTTTCAAATCCCTCTCAAAATTGTTGAAATTCTCTTGAAGCTTTTAAAATTCTCTCTAGAATTTTCAAAATCCATGGCCACATGTTTACAATTTCACGTTACAAAATGGCTAAAATTCCAGTTGAAATTTTTTCAAAGTCCCTTAAAAATTTTCCAATTTTTGTCCCAATTCTTCCCATTCCCATTGAAACTTTTCAAATCCCTCTCAAAATTGTTGAAATTCTGTTGAAGCTTTTAAAATTCTCTCTAGAATTTTCAAAATCCATGTCCACATGTTTACAATTTCACGTCAAAAAATTGCTAAAATTCCAGTTGAAATTTTTTCAAAGTCCCTTAAAAATTTTCCAATTTTTGTCCCAATTCTTCCCATTCCCATTGAAACTTTTCAAATCCCTCTCAAAATTGTTGAAATTCTGTTGAAGCTTTTAAAATTCTCTCTAGAATTTTAAAAATCCATGTCCACATGTTTACAATTTCACGTAAAAAAAATGGTAAAATTCCAGTTGAAATTTTTCAAAGTCCCTTAAAAATTTTCCAATTTTTGTCCCAATTCTTCCCATTCCCCATTGAAACTTTTCAAATCCCTCTCAAAATGGTTGAAATTCTGTTGAAGCTTTTAAAATTCTCTCTAGAATTTTCAAAATCCATGGCCACATGTTTACAATTTCACGTCAAAAAATTGCTAAAATTCCAGTTGAAATTTTTTCAAAGTCCCTTAAAAATTTTCCAATTTTTGTCCCAATTCTTCCCATTCCCATTGAAACTTTTCAAATCCCTCTCAAAATTGTTGAAATTCTCTTGAAGCTTTTAAAATTCTCTCTAGAATTTTCAAAATCCATGGCCACATGTTTACAATTTCACGTAAAAAAAATGGTAAAATTCCAGTTGAAATTTTTTCAAAGTCCCTTAAAAATTTTCCAATTTTTGTCCCAATTCTTCCCATTCCCATTGAAACTTTTCAAATCCCTCTCAAAATTGTTGAAATTCTCTTGAAGCTTTTAAAATTCTCTCTAGAATTTTCAAAATCCATAGCCACATGTTTACAATTTCACGTCAAAAAATGGCTAAAATTCCAGTTGAAATTTTTTCAAAGTCCCTTAAAAATTTTCCAATTTTTGTCCCAATTCTTCCCATTCCCATTGAAACTTTTCAAATCCCTCTCAAAATTGTTGAAATTCTCTTGAAGCTTTTAAAATTCTCTCTAGAATTTTCAAAATCCATGGCCACATGTTTACAATTTCACGTAACAAAATGGCTAAAATTCCAGTTGAAATTTTTTCAAAGTCCCTTAAAAATTTTCCAATTTTTGTCCCAATTCTTCCCATTCCCATTGAAACTTTTCAAATCCCTCTCAAAATTGTTGAAATTCTCTTGAAGCTTTTAAAATTCTCTCTAGAATTTTCAAAATCCATGTCCACATGTTTACAATTTCACGTAAAAAAAATGGTAAAATTCCAGTTGAAATTTTTTCAAAGTCCCTTAAAAGTTTTCCAATTTTTGTCCCAATTCTTCCCATTCCCATTGAAACTTTTCAAATCCCTCTCTAAATTGTTGAAATTCTGTTGAAGCTTTTAAAATTCTCTCTAGAATTTTCAAAATCCATGTCCACATGTTTACAATTTCACGTCAAAAAATTGCTAAAATTCCAGTTGAAATTTTTTCAAAGTCCCTTAAAAATTTTCCAATTTTTGTCCCAATTCTTCCCATTCCCATTGAAACTTTTCAAATCCCTCTCAAAATTGTTGAAATTCTCTTGAAGCTTTTAAAATTCTCTCTAGAATTTTCAAAATCCATGGCCACATGTTTACAATTTCACGTCAAAAAATTGCTAAAATTCCAGTTGAAATTTTTTCAAAGTCCCTTAAAAATTTTCCAATTTTTGTCCCAATTCTTCCCATTCCCATTGAAACTTTTCAAATCCCTCTCAAAATTGTTGAAATTCTCTTGAAGCTTTTAAAATTCTCTCTAGAATTTTCAAAATCCATGTCCACATGTTTACAATTTCACGTAAAAAAAATGGTAAAATTCCAGTTGAAATTTTTTCAAAGTCCCTTAAAAATTTTCCAATTTTTGTCCCAATTCTTCCCATTCCCATTGAAACTTTTCAAATCCCTCTCAAAATTGTTGAAATTCTCTTGAAGCTTTTAAAATTCTCTCTAGAATTTTCAAAATCCATGGCCACATGTTTACAATTTCACGTAAAAAAAATGGTAAAATTCCAGTTGAAATTTTTTCAAAGTCCCTTAAAAATTTTCCAATTTTTGTCCCAATTCTTCCCATTCCCATTGAAACTTTTCAAATCCCTCTCAAAATTGTTGAAATTCTCTTGAAGCTTTTAAAATTCTCTCTAGAATTTTCAAAATCCATGTCCACATGTTTACAATTTCACGTCAAAAAATTGCTAAAATTCCAGTTGAAATTTTTTCAAAGTCCCTTAAAAATTTTCCAATTTTTGTCCCAATTCTTCCCATTCCCATTGAAACTTTTCAAATCCCTCTCAAAATTGTTGAAATTCTCTTGAAGCTTTTAAAATTCTCTCTAGAATTTTCAAAATCCATGGCCACATGTTTACAATTTCACGTAAAAAAAATGGTAAAATTCCAGTTGAAATTTTTTCAAAGTCCCTTAAAAATTTTCCAATTTTTGTCCCAATTCTTCCCATTCCCATTGAAACTTTTCAAATCCCTCTCAAAATTGTTGAAATTCTCTTGAAGCTTTTAAAATTCTCTCTAGAATTTTCAAAATCCATGGCCACATGTTTACAATTTCACGTAAAAAAAATGGTAAAATTCCAGTTGAAAATTTTTCAAAGTCCCTTAAAAATTTTCCAATTTTTGTCCCAATTCTTCCCATTCCCATTGAAACTTTTCAAATCCCTCTCAAAATTGTTGAAATTCTCTTGAAGCTTTTAAAATTCTCTCTAGAATTTTCAAAATCCATGGCCACATGTTTACAATTTCACGTCAAAAAATGGCTAAAATTCCAGTTGAAATTTTTTCAAAGTCCCTTAAAAATTTTCCAATTTTTGTCCCAATTCTTCCCATTCCCATTGAAACTTTTCAAATCCCTCTCAAAATTGTTGAAATTCTCTTGAAGCTTTTAAAATTCTCTCTAGAATTTTCAAAATCCATGTCCACATGTTTACAATTTCACGTAACAAAATGGCTAAAATTCCAGTTGAAATTTTTTCAAAGTCCCTTAAAAATTTTCCAATTTTTGTCCCAATTCTTCCCATTCCCATTGAAACTTTTCAAATCCCTCTCAAAATTGTTGAAATTCTCTTGAAGCTTTTAAAATTCTCTCTAGAATTTTCAAAATCCATGTCCACATGTTTACAATTTCACGTAAAAAAAATGGCTAAAATTCCAGTTGAAATTTTTTCAAAGTCCCTTAAAAATTTTCCAATCTTTGTCCCAATTCTTCCCATTCCCATTGAAACTTTTCAAATCCCTCTCAAAATTGTTGAAATTCTCTTGAAGCTTTTAAAATTCTCTCTAGAATTTTCAAAATCCATGTCCACATGTTTACAATTTCACGTCAAAAAATTGCTAAAATTCCAGTTGAAATTTTTTCAAAGTCCCTTAAAAATTTTCCAATTTTTGTCCCAATTCTTCCCATTCCCATTGAAACTTTTCAAATCCCTCTCAAAATTGTTGAAATTCTCTTGAAGCTTTTAAAATTCTCTCTAGAATTTTCAAAATCCATGGCCACATGTTTACAATTTCACGTAAAAAAAATGGTAAAATTCCAGTTGAAATTTTTTCAAAGTCCCTTAAAAATTTTCCAATTTTTGTCCCAATTCTTCCCATTCCCATTGAAACTTTTCAAATCCCTCTCAAAATTGTTGAAATTCTCTTGAAGCTTTTAAAATTCTCTCTAGAATTTTCAAAATCCATGGCCACATGTTTACAATTTCACATCAAAAAATTGCTAAAATTCCAGTTGAAATTTTTTCAAAGTCCCTTAAAAATTTTCCAATTTTTGTCCCAATTCTTCCCATTCCCATTGAAACTTTTCAAATCCCTCTCAAAATTGTTGAAATTCTCTTGAAGCTTTTAAAATTCTCTCTAGAATTTTCAAAATCCATGGCCACATGTTTACAATTTCACGTCAAAAAATGGCTAAAATTCCAGTTGAAATTTTTTCAAAGTCCCTTCAAAATTTTCCAATTTTTGTCCCAATTCTTCCCATTCCCATTGAAACTTTTCAAATCCCTCTCAAAATTGTTGAAATTCTCTTGAAGCTTTTAAAATTCTCTCTAGAATTTTCAAAATCCATGGCCACATGTTTACAATTTCACGTAAAAAAAATGGTAAAATTCCAGTTGAAATTTTTTCAAAGTCCCTTAAAAATTTTCCAATTTTTGTCCCAATTCTTCCCATTCCCATTGAAACTTTTCAAATCCCTCTCAAAATTGTTGAAATTCTGTTGAACCTTTTAAAATTCTCTCTAGAATTTTCAAAATCCATGTCCACATGTTTACAATTTCACGTAAAAAAATGGTAAAATTCCAGTTGAAATTTTTTCAAAGTCCCTTAAAAATTTTCCAATTTTTGTCCCAATTCTTCCCATTCCCATTGAAACTTTTCAAATCCCTCTCAAAATTGTTGAAATTCTGTTGAAGCTTTTAAAATTCTCTCTAGAATTTTCAAAATCCATGTCCACATGTTTACAATTTCACGTCAAAAAATTGCTAAAATTCCAGTTGAAATTTTTTCAAAGTCCCTTAAAAGTTTTCCAATTTTTGTCCCAATTCTTCCCATTCCCATTGAAACTTTTCAAATCCCTCTCTAAATTGTTGAAATTCTCTTGAAGCTTTTAAAATTCTCTCTAGAATTTTCAAAATCCATGTCCACATGTTTACAATTTCACGTCAAAAAATTGCTAAAATTCCAGTTGAAATTTTTTCAAAGTCCCTTAAAAATTTTCCAATTTTTGTCCCAATTCTTCCCATTCCCATTGAAACTTTTCAAATCCCTCTCAAAATTGTTGAAATTCTCTTGAAGCTTTTAAAATTCTCTCTAGAATTTTCAAAATCCATGGCCACATGTTTACAATTTCACGTCAAAAAATTGCTAAAATTCCAGTTGAAATTTTTTCAAAGTCCCTTAAAAATTTTCCAATTTTTGTCCCAATTCTTCCCATTCCCATTGAAACTTTTCAAATCCCTCTCAAAATTGTTGAAATTCTCTTGAAGCTTTTAAAATTCTCTCTAGAATTTTCAAAATCCATGGCCACATGTTTACAATTTCACATCAAAAAATTGCTAAAATTCCAGTTGAAATTTTTTCAAAGTCCCTTAAAAATTTTCCAATTTTTGTCCCAATTCTTCCCATTCCCATTGAAACTTTTCAAATCCCTCTCAAAATTGTTGAAATTCTGTTGAACCTTTTAAAATTCTCTCTAGAATTTTCAAAATCCATGTCCACATGTTTACAATTTCACGTCAAAAAAATGGTAAAATTCCAGTTGAAATTTTTTCAAAGTCCCTTAAAAATTTTCCAATTTTTGTCCCAATTCTTCCCATTCCCATTGAAACTTTTCAAATCCCTCTCAAAATTGTTGAAATTCTCTTGAAGCTTTTAAAATTCTCTCTAGAATTTTCAAAATCCATGGCCACATGTTTACAATTTCACGTCAAAAAATTGCTAAAATTCCAGTTGAAATTTTTTCAAAGTCCCTTAAAAATTTTCCAATTTTTGTCCCAATTCTTCCCATTCCCATTGAAACTTTTCAAATCCCTCTCAAAATTGTTGAAATTCTCTTGAAGCTTTTAAAATTCTCTCTAGAATTTTCAAAATCCATGGCCACATGTTTACAATTTCACGTAAAAAAAATGGTAAAATTCCAGTTGAAATTTTTTCAAAGTCCCTTAAAAATTTTCCAATTTTTGTCCCAATTCTTCCCATTCCCATTGAAACTTTTCAAATCCCTCTCAAAATTGTTGAAATTCTGTTGAAGCTTTTAAAATTCTCTCTAGAATTTTCAAAATCCATGTCCACATGTTTACAATTTCACATAAAAAAATTGCTAAAATTCCAGTTGAAATTTTTTCAAAGTCCCTTAAAAATTTTCCAATTTTTGTCCCAATTCTTCCCATTCCCATTGAAACTTTTCAAATCCCTCTCAAAATTGTTGAAATTCTCTTGAAGCTTTTAAAATTCTCTCTAGAATTTTCAAAATCCATGTCCACATGTTTACAATTTCACATCAAAAAATTGCTAAAATTCCAGTTGAAATTTTTTCAAAGTCCCTTAAAAATTTTCCAATTTTTGTCCCAATTCTTCCCATTCCCATTGAAACTTTTCAAATCCCTCTCAAAATTGTTGAAATTCTCTTGAAGCTTTTAAAATTCTCTGTAGAATTTTCAAAATCCATGGCCACATGTTTACAATTTCACGTCAAAAAATGGCTAAAATTCCAGTTGAAATTTTTTCAAAGTCCCTTAAAAATTTTCCAATTTTTGTCCCAATTCTTCCCATTCCCATTGAAACTTTTCAAATCCCTCTCAAAATTGTTGAAATTCTCTTGAAGCTTTTAAAATTCTCTCTAGAATTTTCAAAATCCATGGCCACATGTTTACAATTTCACGTAAAAAAAATGGTAAAATTCCAGTTGAAATTTTTTCAAAGTCCCTTAAAAATTTTCCAATTTTTGTCCCAATTCTTCCCATTCCCATTGAAACTTTTCAAATCCCTCTCAAAATTGTTGAAATTCTCTTGAAGCTTTTAAAATTCTCTCTAGAATTTTCAAAATCCATGGCCACATGTTTACAATTTCACGTCAAAAAATTGCTAAAATTCCAGTTGAAATTTTTTCAAAGTCCCTTAAAAATTTTCCAATTTTTGTCCCAATTCTTCCCATTCCCATTGAAACTTTTCAAATCCCTCTCAAAATTGTTGAAATTCTCTTGAAGCTTTTAAAATTCTCTCTAGAATTTTCAAAATCCATGGCCACATGTTTACAATTTCACGTAAAAAAAATGGTAAAATTCCAGTTGAAATTTTTTCAAAGTCCCTTAAAAATTTTCCAATTTTTGTCCCAATTCTTCCCATTCCCATTGAAACTTTTCAAATCCCTCTCAAAATTGTTGAAATTCTGTTGAAGCTTTTAAAATTCTCTCTAGAATTTTCAAAATCCATGTCCACATGTTTACAATTTCACATAAAAAAATTGCTAAAATTCCAGTTGAAATTTTTTCAAAGTCCCTTAAAAATTTTCCAATTTTTGTCCCAATTCTTCCCATTCCCATTGAAACTTTTCAAATCCCTCTCAAAATTGTTGAAATTCTGTTGAAGCTTTTAAAATTCTCTCTAGAATTTTCAAAATCCATGTCCACATGTTTACAATTTCACATCAAAAAATTGCTAAAATTCCAGTTGAAATTTTTTCAAAGTCCCTTAAAAATTTTCCAATTTTTGTCCCAATTCTTCCCATTCCCATTGAAACTTTTCAAATCCCTCTCAAAATTGTTGAAATTCTCTTGAAGCTTTTAAAATTCTCTCTAGAATTTTCAAAATCCATGGCCACATGTTTACAATTTCACGTCAAAAAATTGCTAAAATTCCAGTTGAAATTTTTTCAAAGTCCCTTAAAAATTTTCCAATTTTTGTCCCAATTCTTCCCATTCCCATTGAAACTTTTCAAATCCCTCTCAAAATTGTTGAAATTCTCTTGAAGCTTTTAAAATTCTCTGTAGAATTTTCAAAATCCATGGCCACATGTTTACAATTTCACGTCAAAAAATGGCTAAAATTCCAGTTGAAATTTTTTCAAAGTCCCTTAAAAATTTTCCAATTTTTGTCCCAATTCTTCCCATTCCCATTGAAACTTTTCAAATCCCTCTCAAAATTGTTGAAATTCTCTTGAAGCTTTTAAAATTCTCTCTAGAATTTTCAAAATCCATGGCCACATGTTTACAATTTCACGTAAAAAAAATGGTAAAATTCCAGTTGAAATTTTTTCAAAGTCCCTTAAAAATTTTCCAATTTTTGTCCCAATTCTTCCCATTCCCATTGAAACTTTTCAAATCCCTCTCAAAATTGTTGAAATTCTCTTGAAGCTTTTAAAATTCTCTCTAGAATTTTCAAAATCCATGGCCACATGTTTACAATTTCACGTCAAAAAATTGCTAAAATTCCAGTTGAAATTTTTTCAAAGTCCCTTAAAAATTTTCCAATTTTTGTCCCAATTCTTCCCATTCCCATTGAAACTTTTCAAATCCCTCTCAAAATTGTTGAAATTCTCTTGAAGCTTTTAAAATTCTCTCTAGAATTTTCAAAATCCATGGCCACATGTTTACAATTTCACGTAAAAAAAATGGTAAAATTCCAGTTGAAATTTTTTCAAAGTCCCTTAAAAATTTTCCAATTTTTGTCCCAATTCTTCCCATTCCCATTGAAACTTTTCAAATCCCTCTCAAAATTGTTGAAATTCTGTTGAAGCTTTTAAAATTCTCTCTAGAATTTTCAAAATCCATGTCCACATGTTTACAATTTCACATAAAAAAATTGCTAAAATTCCAGTTGAAATTTTTTCAAAGTCCCTTAAAAATTTTCCAATTTTTGTCCCAATTCTTCCCATTCCCATTGAAACTTTTCAAATCCCTCTCAAAATTGTTGAAATTCTGTTGAAGCTTTTAAAATTCTCTCTAGAATTTTCAAAATCCATGTCCACATGTTTACAATTTCACATCAAAAAATTGCTAAAATTCCAGTTGAAATTTTTTCAAAGTCCCTTAAAAATTTTCCAATTTTTGTCCCAATTCTTCCCATTCCCATTGAAACTTTTCAAATCCCTCTCAAAATTGTTGAAATTCTCTTGAAGCTTTTAAAATTCTCTCTAGAATTTTCAAAATCCATGGCCACATGTTTACAATTTCACGTCAAAAAATGGCTAAAATTCCAGTTGAAATTTTTTCAAAGTCCCTTAAAAATTTTCCAATTTTTGTCCCAATTCTTCCCATTCCCATTGAAACTTTTCAAATCCCTCTCAAAATTGTTGAAATTCTGTTGAAGCTTTTAAAATTCTCTGTAGAATTTTCAAAATCCATGGCCACATGTTTACAATTTCACGTCAAAAAATGGCTAAAATTCCAGTTGAAATTTTTTCAAAGTCCCTTAAAAATTTTCCAATTTTTGTCCCAATTCTTCCCATTCCCATTGAAACTTTTCAAATCCCTCTCAAAATTGTTGAAATTCTCTTGAAGCTTTTAAAATTCTCTCTAGAATTTTCAAAATCCATGGCCACATGTTTACAATTTCACGTAAAAAAAATGGTAAAATTCCAGTTGAAATTTTTTCAAAGTCCCTTAAAAATTTTCCAATTTTTGTCCCAATTCTTCCCATTCCCATTGAAACTTTTCAAATCCCTCTCAAAATGGTTGAAATTCTCTTGAAGCTTTTAAAATTCTCTCTAGAATTTTCAAAATCCATGGCCACATGTTTACAATTTCACGTCAAAAAATTGCTAAAATTCCAGTTGAAATTTTTTCAAAGTCCCTTAAAAATTTTCCAATTTTTGTCCCAATTCTTCCCATTGAAACTTTTCAAATCCCTCTCAAAATTGTTGAAATTCTCTTGAAGCTTTTAAAATTCTCTCTAGAATTTTCAAAATCCATGGCCACATGTTTACAATTTCACGTAAAAAAAATGGTAAAATTCCAGTTGAAATTTTTTCAAAGTCCCTTAAAAATTTTCCAATTTTTGTCCCAATTCTTCCCATTCCCATTGAAACTTTTCAAATCCCTCTCAAAATTGTTGAAATTCTCTTGAAGCTTTTAAAATTCTCTCTAGAATTTTCAAAATCCATGGCCACATGTTTACAATTTCACGTCAAAAAATGGCTAAAATTCCAGTTGAAATTTTTTCAAAGTCCCTTAAAAATTTTCCAATTTTTGTCCCAATTCTTCCCATTCCCATTGAAACTTTTCAAATCCCTCTCAAAATTGTTGAAATTCTGTTGAAGCTTTTAAAATTCTCTCTAGAATTTTCAAAATCCATGGCCACATGTTTACAATTTCACGTCAAAAAATTGCTAAAATTCCAGTTGAAATTTTTTCAAAGTCCCTTAAAAATTTTCCAATTTTTGTCCCAATTCTTCCCATTCCCATTGAAACTTTTCAAATCCCTCTCAAAATTGTTGAAATTCTCTTGAAGCTTTTAAAATTCTCTCTAGAATTTTCAAAATCCATGGCCACATGTTTACAATTTCACGTAAAAAAAATGGTAAAATTCCAGTTGAAATTTTTTCAAAGTCCCTTAAAAATTTTCCAATTTTTGTCCCAATTCTTCCCATTCCCATTGAAACTTTTCAAATCCCTCTCAAAATTGTTGAAATTCTCTTGAAGCTTTTAAAATTCTCTCTAGAATTTTCAAAATCCATGTCCACATGTTTACAATTTCACGTCAAAAAATTGCTAAAATTCCAGTTGAAATTTTTTCAAAGTCCCTTAAAAGTTTTCCAATTTTTGTCCCAATTCTTCCCATTCCCATTGAAACTTTTCAAATCCCTCTCTAAATTGTTGAAATTCTGTTGAAGCTTTTAAAATTCTCTCTAGAATTTTCAAAATCCATGTCCACATGTTTACAATTTCACATCAAAAAATTGCTAAAATTCCAGTTGAAATTTTTTCAAAGTCCCTTAAAAATTTTCCAATTTTTGTCCCAATTCTTCCCATTCCCATTGAAACTTTTCAAATCCCTCTCAAAATTGTTGAAATTCTCTTGAAGCTTTTAAAATTCTCTCTAGAATTTTCAAAATCCATGGCCACATGTTTACAATTTCACGTAAAAAAATGGCTAAAATTCCAGTTGAAATTTTTTCAAAGTCCCTTAAAAATTTTCCAATTTTTGTCCCAATTCTTCCCATTCCCATTGAAACTTTTCAAATCCCTCTCAAAATTGTTGAAATTCTGTTGAAGCTTTTAAAATTCTCTCTAGAATTTTCAAAATCCATGGCCACATGTTTACAATTTCACGTCAAACAATGGCTAAAATTCCAGTTGAAATTTTTTCAAAGTCCTTAAAAATTTTCCAATTTTTGTCCCAATTCTTCCCATTCCCATTGAAACTTTTCAAATCCCTCTCAAAATTGTTGAAATTCTCTTGAAGCTTTTAAAATTCTCTCTAGAATTTTCAAAATCCATGTCCACATGTTTACAATTTCACGTAAAAAAAATGGTAAAATTCCAGTTGAAATTTTTTCAAAGTCCCTTAAAAATTTTCCAATTTTTGTCCCAATTCTTCCCATTCCCATTGAAACTTTTCAAATCCCTCTCAAAATTGTTGAAATTCTCTTGAAGCTTTTAAAATTCTCTCTAGAATTTTCAAAATCCATGGCCACATGTTTACAATTTCACGTCAAAAAATTGCTAAAATTCCAGTTGAAATTTTTTCAAAGTCCCTTAAAAATTTTCCAATTTTTGTCCCAATTCTTCCCATTCCCATTGAAACTTTTCAAATCCCTCTCAAAATTGTTGAAATTCTCTTGAAGCTTTTAAAATTCTCTCTAGAATTTTCAAAATCCATGGCCACATGTTTACAATTTCACGTAAAAAAATGGTAAAATTCCAGTTGAAATTTTTTCAAAGTCCCTTAAAAATTTTCCAATTTTTGTCCCAATTCTTCCCATTCCCATTGAAACTTTTCAAATCCCTCTCAAAATTGTTGAAATTCTCTTGAAGCTTTTAAAATTCTCTCTAGAATTTTCAAAATCCATGTCCACATGTTTACAATTTCACGTAAAAAAAATGGTAAAATTCCAGTTGAAATTTTTTCAAAGTCCCTTAAAAATTTTCCAATTTTTGTCCCAATTCTTCCCATTCCCATTGAAACTTTTCAAATCCCTCTCAAAATTGTTGAAATTCTCTTGAAGCTTTTAAAATTCTCTCTAGAATTTTCAAAATCCATGTCCACATGTTTACAATTTCACGTCAAAAAATTGCTAAAATTCCAGTTGAAATTTTTTCAAAGTCCCTTAAAAATTTTCCAATTTTTGTCCCAATTCTTCCCATTCCCATTGAAACTTTTCAAATCCCTCTCAAAATTGTTGAAATTCTGTTGAAGCTTTTAAAATTCTCTCTAGAATTTTCAAAATCCATGTCCACATGTTTACAATTTCACGTCAAAAAATGGCTAAAATTCCAGTTGAAATTTTTTCAAAGTCCCTTAAAAATTTTCCAATTTTTGTCCCAATTCTTCCCATTCCCATTGAAACTTTTCAAATCCCTCTCAAAATTGTTGAAATTCTCTTGAAGCTTTTAAAATTCTCTCTAGAATTTTCAAAATCCATGGCCACATGTTTACAATTTCACGTCAAAAAATGGCTAAAATTCCAGTTGAAATTTTTTCAAAGTCCCTTAAAAATTTTCCAATTTTTGTCCCAATTCTTCCCATTCCCATTGAAACTTTTCAAATCCCTCTCAAAATTGTTGAAATTCTCTTGAAGCTTTTAAAATTCTCTCTAGAATTTTCAAAATCCATGGCCACATGTTTACAATTTCACGTAAAAAAAATGGTAAAATTCCAGTTGAAATTTTTTCAAAGTCCCTTAAAAATTTTCCAATTTTTGTCCCAATTCTTCCCATTCCCATTGAAACTTTTCAAATCCCTCTCAAAATTGTTGAAATTCTCTTGAAGCTTTTAAAATTCTCTCTAGAATTTTCAAAATCCATGGCCACATGTTTACAATTTCACGTCAAAAAATTGCTAAAATTCCAGTTGAAATTTTTTCAAAGTCCCTTAAAAATTTTCCAATTTTTGTCCCAATTCTTCCCATTCCCATTGAAACTTTTCAAATCCCTCTCAAAATTGTTGAAATTCTCTTGAAGCTTTTAAAATTCTCTCTAGAATTTTCAAAATCCATGGCCACATGTTTACAATTTCACGTCAAAAAATTGCTAAAATTCCAGTTGAAATTTTTTCAAAGTCCCTTAAAAATTTTCCAATTTTTGTCCCAATTCTTCCCATTCCCATTGAAACTTTTCAAATCCCTCTCCAAATTGTTGAAATTCTCTTGAAGCTTTTAAAATTCTCTCTAGAATTTTCAAAATCCATGGCCACATGTTTACAATTTCACGTCAAAAAATTGCTAAAATTCCAGTTGAAATTTTTTCAAAGTCCCTTAAAAATTTTCCAATTTTTGTCCCAATTCTTCCCATTCCCATTGAAACTTTTCAAATCCCTCTCCAAATTGTTGAAATTCTCTTGAAGCTTTTAAAATTCTCTCTAGAATTTTCAAAATCCATGTCCACATGTTTACAATTTCACGTCAAAAAATGGCTAAAATTCCAGTTGAAATTTTTTCAAAGTCCCTTAAAAATTTTCCAATTTTTGTCCCAATTCTTCCCATTCCCATTGAAACTTTTCAAATCCCTCTCAAAATTGTTGAAATTCTCTTGAAGCTTTTAAAATTCTCTCTAGAATTTTCAAAATCCATGGCCACATGTTTACAATTTCACGTCAAAAAAATGGTAAAATTCCAGTTGAAATTTTTTCAAAGTCCCTTAAAAATTTTCCAATTTTTGTCCCAATTCTTCCCATTCCCATTGAAACTTTTCAAATCCCTCTCAAAATTGTTGAAATTCTCTTGAAGCTTTTAAAATTCTCTCTAGAATTTTCAAAATCCATGTCCACATGTTTACAATTTCACGACAAAAAATTGCTAAAATTCCAGTTGAAATTTTTTCAAAGTCCCTTAAAAATTTTCCAATTTTTGTCCCAATTCTTCCCATTCCCATTGAAACTTTTCAAATCCCTCTCTAAATTGTTGAAATTCTCTTGAAGCTTTTAAAATTCTCTCTAGAATTTTCAAAATCCATGGCCACATGTTTACAATTTCACATAAAAAAATGGCTAAAATTCCAGTTGAAATTTTTTCAAAGTCCCTTAAAAATTTTCCAATTTTTGTCCCAATTCTTCCCATTCCCATTGAAACTTTTCAAATCCCTCTCAAAATTGTTGAAATTCTCTTGAAGCTTTTAAAATTCTCTCTAGAATTTTCAAAATCCATGGCCACATGTTTACAATTTCACGTCAAAAAATTGCTAAAATTCCAGTTGAAATTTTTTCAAAGTCCCTTAAAAATTTTCCAATTTTTGTCCCAATTCTTCCCATTCCCATTGAAACTTTTCAAATCCCTCTCAAAATTGTTGAAATTCTCTTGAAGCTTTTAAAATTCTCTCTAGAATTTTCAAAATCCATGGCCACATGTTTACAATTTCACGTCAAACAATGGCTAAAATTCCAGTTGAAATTTTTTCAAAGTCCCTTAAAAATTTTCCAATTTTTGTCCCAATTCTTCCCATTCCCATTGAAACTTTTCAAATCCCTCTCAAAATTGTTGAAATTCGGTTGAAGCTTTTAAAATTCTCTCTAGAATTTTCAAAATCCATGGCCACATGTTTACAATTTCACATCAAAAAATTGCTAAAATTCCAGTTGAAATTTTTCAAAGTCCCTTAAAAATTTTCCAATTTTTGTCCCAATTCCTCCCATTCCCATTGAAACTTTTCAAATCCCTCTCAAAATTGTTGAAATTCTGTTGAAGCTTTTAAAATTCTCTCTAGAATTTTCAAAATCCATGGCCACATGTTTACAATTTTACGTAACAAAATGGCTAAAATTCCAGTTGAAATTTTTTCAAAGTCCCTTAAAAATTTTCCAATTTTTGTCCCAATTCTTCCCATTCCCATTGAAACTTTTCAAATCCCTCTCAAAATTGTTGAAATTCTGTTGAACCTTTTAAAATTCTCTCTAGAATTTTCAAAATCCATGTCCACATGTTTACAATTTCATGTAAAAAAAATGGCTAAAATTCCAGTTGAAATTTTTTCAAAGTCCCTTAAAAATTTTCCAATTTTTGTCCCAATTCTTCCCATTCCCATTGAAACTTTTCAAATCCCTCTCAAAATTGTTGAAATTCTCTTGAAGCTTTTAAAATTCTCTCTAGAATTTTCAAAATCCATGTCCACATGTTTACAATTTCACATAAAAAAATTGCTAAAATTCCAGTTGAAATTTTTTCAAAGTCCCTTAAAAATTTTCCAATTTTTGTTCCAATTCTTCCCATTCCCATTGAAACTTTTCAAATCCCTCTCAAAATTGTTGAAATTCTGTTGAAGCTTTTAAAATTCTCTCTAGAATTTTCAAAATCCATGTCCACATGTTTACAATTTCACGTCAAAAAATTGCTAAAATTCCAGTTGAAATTTTTTCAAAGTCCCTTAAAAGTTTTCCAATTTTTGTCCCAATTCTTCCCATTCCCATTGAAACTTTTCAAATCCCTCTCAAAATTGTTGAAATTCTCTTGAAGCTTTTAAAATTCTCTCTAGAATTTTCAAAATCCATGTCCACATGTTTACAATTTCACGTCAAAAAATGGCTAAAATTCCAGTTGAAATTTTTTCAAAGTCCCTTAAAAATTTTCCAATTTTTGTCCCAATTCTTCCCATTCCCATTGAAACTTTTCAAATCCCTCTCCAAATTGTTGAAATTCTCTTGAAGCTTTTAAAATTCTCTCTAGAATTTTCAAAATCCATGTCCACATGTTTACAATTTCACATAAAAAAATTGCTAAAATTCCAGTTGAAATTTTTTCAAAGTCCCTTAAAAATTTTCCAATTTTTGTCCCAATTCTTCCCATTCCCATTGAAACTTTTCAAATCCCTCTCAAAATTGTTGAAATTCTGTTGAAGCTTTTAAAATTCTCTCTAGAATTTTCAAAATCCATGTCCACATGTTTACAATTTCACGTCAAAAAATTGCTAAAATTCCAGTTGAAATTTTTTCAAAGTCCCTTAAAAGTTTTCCAATTTTTGTCCCAATTCTTCCCATTCCCATTGAAACTTTTCAAATCCCTCTCAAAATTGTTGAAATTCGGTTGAAGCTTTTAAAATTCTCTCTAGAATTTTCAAAATCCATGGCCACATGTTTACAATTTCACATCAAAAAATTGCTAAAATTCCAGTTGAAATTTTTTCAAAGTCCCTTAAAAATTTTCCAATTTTTGTCCCAATTCTTCCCATTCCCATTGAAACTTTTCAAATCCCTCTCAAAATTGTTGAAATTCTGTTGAAGCTTTTAAAATTCTCTCTAGAATTTTCAAAATCCATGGCCACATGTTTACAATTTTACGTAACAAAATGGCTAAAATTCCAGTTGAAATTTTTTCAAAGTCCCTTAAAAATTTTCCAATTTTTGTCCCAATTCTTCCCATTCCCATTGAAACTTTTCAAATCCCTCTCAAAATTGTTGAAATTCTCTTGAAGCTTTTAAAATTCTCTCTAGAATTTTCAAAATCCATGGCCACATGTTTACAATTTCACGTAAAAAAAATGGTAAAATTCCAGTTGAAATTTTTTCAAAGTCCCTTAAAAATTTTCCAATTTTTGTCCCAATTCTTCCCATTCCCATTGAAACTTTTCAAATCCCTCTCAAAATTGTTGAAATTCTCTTGAAGCTTTTAAAATTCTCTCTAGAATTTTCAAAATCCATGGCCACATGTTTACAATTTCACGTAAAAAAAATGGTAAAATTCCAGTTGAAATTTTTTCAAAGTCCCTTAAAAATTTTCCAATTTTTGTCCCAATTCTTCCCATTCCCATTGAAACTTTTCAAATCCCTCTCAAAATTGTTGAAATTCTGTTGAAGCTTTTAAAATTCTCTCTAGAATTTTCAAAATCCATGTCCACATGTTTACAATTTCACGTCAAAAAATGGCTAAAATTCCAGTTGAAATTTTTTCAAAGTCCCTTAAAAATTTTCCAATTTTTGTCCCAATTCTTCCCATTCCCATTGAAACTTTTCAAATCCCTCTCAAAATTGTTGAAATTCTCTTGAAGCTTTTAAAATTCTCTCTAGAATTTTCAAAATCCATGTCCACATGTTTACAATTTCACGTAAAAAAAATGGTAAAATTCCAGTTGAAATTTTTTCAAAGTCCCTTAAAAATTTTCCAATTTTTGTCCCAATTCTTCCCATTCCCATTGAAACTTTTCAAATCCCTCTCAAAATTGTTGAAATTCTCTTGAAGCTTTTAAAATTCTCTCTAGAATTTTCAAAATCCATGTCCACATGTTTACAATTTCACGTCAAAAAATTGCTAAAATTCCAGTTGAAATTTTTTCAAAGTCCCTTAAAAATTTTCCAATTTTTGTCCCAATTCTTCCCATTCCCATTGAAACTTTTCAAATCCCTCTCAAAATTGTTGAAATTCTCTTGAAGCTTTTAAAATTCTCTCTAGAATTTTCAAAATCCATGTCCACATGTTTACAATTTCACGTCAAAAAATGGCTAAAATTCCAGTTGAAATTTTTTCAAAGTCCCTTAAAAATTTTCCAATTTTTGTTCCAATTCTTCCCATTCCCATTGAAACTTTTCAAATCCCTCTCAAAATTGTTGAAATTCTGTTGAAGCTTTTAAAATTCTCTCTAGAATTTTCAAAATCCATGTCCACATGTTTACAATTTCACGTCAAAAAATGGCTAAAATTCCAGTTGAAATTTTTTCAAAGTCCCTTAAAAATTTTCCAATTTTTGTCCCAATTCTTCCCATTCCCATTGAAACTTTTCAAATCCCTCTCAAAATTGTTGAAATTCTCTTGAAGCTTTTAAAATTCTCTCTAGAATTTTCAAAATCCATGGCCACATGTTTACAATTTCACGTAAAAATATGGTAAAATTCCAGTTGAAATTTTTTCAAAGTCCCTTAAAAATTTTCCAATTTTTGTCCCAATTCTTCCCATTCCCATTGAAACTTTTCAAATCCCTCTCAAAATTGTTGAAATTCTCTTGAAGCTTTTAAAATTCTCTCTAGAATTTTCAAAATCCATGGCCACATGTTTACAATTTCACGTCAAAAAATGGCTAAAATTCCAGTTGAAATTTTTTCAAAGTCCCTTAAAAATTTTCCAATTTTTGTCCCAATTCTTCCCATTCCCATTGAAACTTTTCAAATCCCTCTCAAAATTGTTGAAATTCTCTTGAAGCTTTTAAAATTCTCTCTAGAATTTTCAAAATCCATGGCCACATGTTTACAATTTCACGTAAAAAAAATGGTAAAATTCCAGTTGAAATTTTTTCAAAGTCCCTTAAAAATTTTCCAATTTTTGTCCCAATTCTTCCCATTCCCATTGAAACTTTTCAAATCCCTCTCCAAATTGTTGAAATTCTCTTGAAGCTTTTAAAATTCTCTCTAGAATTTTCAAAATCCATGTCCACATGTTTACAATTTCACGTAAAAAAAATGGTAAAATTCCAGTTGAAATTTTTTCAAAGTCCCTTAAAAATTTTCCAATTTTTGTCCCAATTCTTCCCATTCCCATTGAAACTTTTCAAATCCCTCTCAAAATGGTTGAAATTCTGTTGAAGCTTTTAAAATTCTCTCTAGAATTTTCAAAATCCATGGCCACATGTTTACAATTTCACGTCAAAAAATTGCTAAAATTCCAGTTGAAATTTTTTCAAAGTCCCTTAAAAATTTTCCAATTTTTGTCCCAATTCTTCCCATTCCCATTGAAACTTTTCAAATCCCTCTCAAAATTGTTGAAATTCTCTTGAAGCTTTTAAAATTCTCTCTAGAATTTTCAAAATCCATGGCCACATGTTTACAATTTCACGTAAAAAAAATGGTAAAATTCCAGTTGAAATTTTTTCAAAGTCCCTTAAAAATTTTCCAATTTTTGTCCCAATTCTTCCCATTCCCATTGAAACTTTTCAAATCCCTCTCAAAATTGTTGAAATTCTCTTGAAGCTTTTAAAATTCTCTCTAGAATTTTCAAAATCCATGGCCACATGTTTACAATTTCACGTCAAAAAATGGATAAAATTCCAGTTGAAATTTTTTCAAAGTCCCTTAAAAATTTTCCAATTTTTGTCCCAATTCTTCCCATTCCCATTGAAACTTTTCAAATCCCTCTCAAAATTGTTGAAATTCTCTTGAAGCTTTTAAAATTCTCTCTAGAATTTTCAAAATCCATGGCCACATGTTTACAATTTCACGTAACAAAATGGCTAAAATTCCAGTTGAAATTTTTTCAAAGTCCCTTAAAAATTTTCCAATTTTTGTCCCAATTCTTCCCATTCCCATTGAAACTTTTCAAATCCCTCTCAAAATTGTTGAAATTCTCTTGAAGCTTTTAAAATTCTCTCTAGAATTTTCAAAATCCATGTCCACATGTTTACAATTTCACGTAAAAAAAATGGTAAAATTCCAGTTGAAATTTTTTCAAAGTCCCTTAAAAATTTTCCAATTTTTGTCCCAATTCTTCCCATTCCCATTGAAACTTTTCAAATTCCTCTCAAAATTGTTGAAATTCTGTTGAACCTTTTAAAATTCTCTCTAGAATTTTCAAAATCCATGTCCACATGTTTACAATTTCACGTCAAAAAATTGCTAAAATTCCAGTTGAAATTTTTTCAAAGTCCCTTAAAAGTTTTCCAATTTTTGTCCCAATTCTTCCCATTCCCATTGAAACTTTTCAAATCCCTCTCTAAATTGTTGAAATTCTGTTGAAGCTTTTAAAATTCTCTCTAGAATTTTCAAAATCCATGTCCACATGTTTACAATTTCACGTCAAAAAATTGCTAAAATTCCAGTTGAAATTTTTTCAAAGTCCCTTAAAAATTTTCCAATTTTTGTCCCAATTCTTCCCATTCCCATTGAAACTTTTCAAATCCCTCTCAAAATTGTTGAAATTCTCTTGAAGCTTTTAAAATTCTCTCTAGAATTTTCAAAATCCATGGCCACATGTTTACAATTTCGCGTCAAAAAATTGCTAAAATTCCAGTTGAAATTTTTTCAAAGTCCCTTAAAAATTTTCCAATTTTTGTCCCAATTCTTCCCATTCCCATTGAAACTTTTCAAATCCCTCTCAAAATTGTTGAAATTCTGTTGAAGCTTTTAAAATTCTCTCTAGAATTTTCAAAATCCATGGCCACATGTTTACAATTTCACGTCAAAAAATGGCTAAAATTCCAGTTGAAATTTTTTCAAAGTCCCTTAAAAATTTTCCAATTTTTGTCCCAATTCTTCCCATTCCCATTGAAACTTTTCAAATCCCTCTCAAAATTGTTGAAATTCTGTTGAAGCTTTTAAAATTCTCTCTAGAATTTTCAAAATCCATGGCCACATGTTTACAATTTCACGTCAAAAAATGGCTAAAATTCCAGTTGAAATTTTTTCAAAGTCCCTTAAAAATTTTCCAATTTTTGTCCCAATTCTTCCCATTCCCATTGAAACTTTTCAAATCCCTCTCCAAATTGTTGAAATTCTCTTGAAGCTTTTAAAATTCTCTCTAGAATTTTCAAAATCCATGTCCACATGTTTACAATTTCACGTCAAAAAATGGCTAAAAATCCAGTTGAAATTTTTTCAAAGTCCCTTAAAAATTTTCCAATTTTTGTCCCAATTCTTCCCATTCCCATTGAAACTTTTCAAATCCCTCTCAAAATTGTTGAAATTCTCTTGAAGCTTTTAAAATTCTCTCGAATTTTCAAAATCCATGGCCACATGTTTACAATTTCACGTAAAAAAAATGGTAAAATTCCAGTTGAAAATTTTTCAAAGTCCCTTAAAAATTTTCCAATTTTTGTCCCAATTCTTCCCATTCCCATTGAAACTTTTCAAATCCCTCTCCAAATTGTTGAAATTCTCTTGAAGCTTTTAAAATTCTCTCTAGAATTTTCAAAATCCATGTCCACATGTTTACAATTTCACGTAAAAAAAATGGTAAAATTCCAGTTGAAATTTTTTCAAAGTCCCTTAAAAATTTTCCAATTTTTGTCCCAATTCTTCCCATTCCCATTGAAACTTTTCAAATCCCTCTCAAAATGGTTGAAATTCTGTTGAAGCTTTTAAAATTCTCTCTAGAATTTTCAAAATCCATGGCCACATGTTTACAATTTCACGTCAAAAAATTGCTAAAATTCCAGTTGAAATTTTTTCAAAGTCCCTTAAAAATTTTCCAATTTTTGTCCCAATTCTTCCCATTCCCATTGAAACTTTTCAAATCCCTCTCAAAATTGTTGAAATTCTCTTGAAGCTTTTAAAATTCTCTCTAGAATTTTCAAAATCCATGGCCACATGTTTACAATTTCACGTAAAAAAAATGGTAAAATTCCAGTTGAAATTTTTTCAAAGTCCCTTAAAAATTTTCCAATTTTTGTCCCAATTCTTCCCATTCCCATTGAAACTTTTCAAATCCCTCTCAAAATTGTTGAAATTCTCTTGAAGCTTTTAAAATTCTCTCTAGAATTTTCAAAATCCATGGCCACATGTTTACAATTTCACGTCAAAAAATGGATAAAATTCCAGTTGAAATTTTTTCAAAGTCCCTTAAAAATTTTCCAATTTTTGTCCCAATTCTTCCCATTCCCATTGAAACTTTTCAAATCCCTCTCAAAATTGTTGAAATTCTCTTGAAGCTTTTAAAATTCTCTCTAGAATTTTCAAAATCCATGGCCACATGTTTACAATTTCACGTAACAAAATGGCTAAAATTCCAGTTGAAATTTTTTCAAAGTCCCTTAAAAATTTTCCAATTTTTGTCCCAATTCTTCCCATTCCCATTGAAACTTTTCAAATCCCTCTCAAAATTGTTGAAATTCTCTTGAAGCTTTTAAAATTCTCTCTAGAATTTTCAAAATCCATGTCCACATGTTTACAATTTCACGTAAAAAAAATGGTAAAATTCCAGTTGAAATTTTTTCAAAGTCCCTTAAAAATTTTCCAATTTTTGTCCCAATTCTTCCCATTCCCATTGAAACTTTTCAAATTCCTCTCAAAATTGTTGAAATTCTGTTGAACCTTTTAAAATTCTCTCTAGAATTTTCAAAATCCATGTCCACATGTTTACAATTTCACGTCAAAAAATTGCTAAAATTCCAGTTGAAATTTTTTCAAAGTCCCTTAAAAGTTTTCCAATTTTTGTCCCAATTCTTCCCATTCCCATTGAAACTTTTCAAATCCCTCTCAAAATTGTTGAAATTCTCTTGAAGCTTTTAAAATTCTCTCTAGAATTTTCAAAATCCATGTCCACATGTTTACAATTTCACGTCAAAAAATTGCTAAAATTCCAGTTGAAATTTTTTCAAAGTCCCTTAAAAATTTTCCAATTTTTGTCCCAATTCTTCCCATTC
>NW_028116266.1:0-57420 GCF_964273445.1 Streptopelia decaocto
GATTTGAAAAGTTTCAATGGGAAAGGGAGGAATTGGGACAAAAATTGGAAAATTTTTAAGGGACTTTGAAAAAATTTCAACTGGAATTTTAGCCATTTTTTATGTGAAATTGTAAACATGTGGCCATGGATTTTGAAAATTCTAGAGAGAATTTTAAAAGCTTCAAGAGAATTTCAACAATTTTGAGAGGGATTTGAAAAGTTTCAATGGGAATGGGAAGAATTGGGACAAAAATTGGAAAATTTTTAAGGGACTTTGAAAAAATTTCAACTGGAATTTTAGCCATTTTTTGACGTGAAATTGTAAACATGTGGCCATGGATTTTGAAAATTCTAGAGAGAATTTTAAAAGCTTCAACAGAATTTCAACACTTTTGAGAGGGATTTGAAAAGTTTCAATGGGAATGGGAAGAATTGGGACAAAAATTGGAAATTTTTAAGGGACTTTGAAAAAATTTCAACTGGAATTTTAGCCATTTTTTGACGTGAAATTGTGAACATGTGGACATGGATTTTGAAAATTCTAGAGAGAATTTTAAAAGCTTCAAGAGAATGTCAACAATTTTGAGAGGGATTTGAAAAGTTTCAATGGGAATGGGAAGAATTGGGACAAAAATTGGAAAATTTTTAAGGGATTTTGAAAAAATTTCAACTGGAATTTTAGCAATTTTTTTATGTGAAATTGTAAACATGTGGACATGGATTTTGAAAATTCTAGAGAGAATTTTAAAAGCTTCAAGAGAATTTCAACACTTTTGAGAGGGATTTGAAAAGTTTCAATGGGAATGGGAAGAATTGGGACAAAAATTGGAAAATTTTTCAGGGACTTTGAAAAAATTTCAACTGGAATTTTAGCATTTTTTTTACGTGAAATTGTAAACATGTGGACATGGATTTTGAAAATTCTAGAGAGAATTTTAAAAGCTTCAAGAGAATTTCAACAATTTTGAGAGGGATTTGAAAAGTTTCAATGGGAATGGGAAGAATTGGGACAAAAATTGGAAAATTTTTAAGGGACTTTGAAAAAATTTCAACTGGAATTTTAGCAATTTTTTTATGTGAAATTGTAAACATGTGGACATGGATTTTGAAAATTCTAGAGAGAATTTTAAAGCTTCAAGAGAATTTCAACACTTTTGAGAGGGATTTGAAAAGTTTCAATGGGAATGGGAAGAATTGGGACAAAAATTGGAAAATTTTTAAGGGACTTTGAAAAAATTTCAACTGGAATTTTAGCCATTTTTTGACGTGAAATTGTAAACATGTGGACATGGATTTTGAAAATTCTAGAGAGAATTTTAAAAGCTTCAACAGAATTTCAACACTTTTGAGAGGGATTTGAAAAGTTTCAATGGGAATGGGAAGAATTGGGACAAAAATTGGAAAATTTTTAAGGGACTTTGAAAAAATTTCAACTGGAATTTTAGCAATTTTTTGACGTGAAATTGTAAACATGTGGCCATGGATTTTGAAAATTCTAGAGAGAATTTTAAAAGCTTCAACAGAATTTCAACAATTTTGAGAGGGATTTGAAAAGTTTCAATGGGAATGGGAAGAATTGGGACAAAAATTGGAAAATTTTTAAGGGACTTTGAAAAAATTTCAACTGGAATTTTAGCCATTTTTTGACGTGAAATTGTAAACATGTGGCCATGGATTTTGAAAATTCTAGAGAGAATTTTAAAAGCTTCAACAGAATTTCAACAATTTGGAGAGGGATTTGAAAAGTTTCAATGGGAATGGGAAGAATTGGGACAAAAATTGGAAAATTTTTAAGGGACTTTGAAAAAATTTCAACTGGAATTTTAGCAATTTTTTAATGTGAAATTGTAAACATGTGGCCATGGATTTTGAAAATTCTAGAGAGAATTTTAAAAGCTTCAAGAGAATTTCAACAATTTTGAGAGGGATTTGAAAAGTTTCAATGGGAATGGGAAGAATTGGGACAAAAATTGGAAAATTTTTCAGGGACTTTGAAAAAAATTCAACTGGAATTTTAGCCATTTTTGACGTGAAATTGTAAACATGTGGACATGGATTTTGAAAATTCTAGAGAGAATTTTAAAAGCTTCAACAGAATTTCAACAATTTTGAGAGGGATTTGAAAAGCTTCAATGGGAATGGGAAGAATTGGGACAAAAATTGGAAAATTTTTAAGGGACTTTGAAAAAATTTCAAATGGAATTTTAGCAATTTTTTGATGTGAAATTGTAAACATGTGGACATGGATTTGAAAATTCTAGAGAGAATTTTAAAAGCTTCAACAGAATTTCAACACTTTTGAGAGGGATTTGAAAAGTTTCAATGGGAATGGGAAGAATTGGGACAAAAATTGGAAAATTTTTAAGGGACTTTGAAAAAATTTCAACTGGAATTTTAGCCATTTTTTTATGTGAAATTGTAAACATGTGGCCATGGATTTTGAAAATTCTAGAGAGAATTTTAAAAGCTTCAAGAGAATTTCAACAATTTTGAGAGGGATTTGAAAAGTTTCAATGGGAATGGGAAGAATTGGGACAAAAATTGGAAAATTTTTAAGGGACTTTGAAAAAATTTCAAATGGAATTTTAGCAATTTTTTGATGTGAAATTGTAAACATGTGGACATGGATTTTGAAAATTCTAGAGAGAATTTTAAAAGCTTCAAGAGAATTTCAACAATTTTGAGAGGGATTTGAAAAGTTTCAATGGGAATGGGAAGAATTGGGACAAAAATTGGAAAATTTTTAAGGGACTTTGAAAAAATTTCAACTGGAATTTTAGCCATTTTTTGACGTGAAATTTTGAACATGTGGACATGGATTTTGAAAATTCTAGAGAGAATTTTAAAAGCTTCAACAGAATTTCAACAATTTTGAGAGGGATTTGAAAAGTTTCAATGGGAATGGGAAGAATTGGGACAAAAATTGGAAAATTTTTAAGGGACTTTGAAAAAATTTCAACTGGAATTTTAGCCATTTTTTGACGTGAAATTGTAAACATGTGGCCATGGATTTTGAAAATTCTAGAGAGAATTTTAAAAGCTTCAAGAGAATTTCAACAATTTTGAGAGGGATTTGAAAAGTTTCAATGGGAATGGGAAGAATTGGGACAAAAATTGGAAAATTTTTCAGGGACTTTGAAAAAAATTCAACTGGAATTTTAGCCATTTTTTGACGTGAAATTGTAAACATGTGGACATGGATTTTGAAAATTCTAGAGAGAATTTTAAAAGCTTCAACAGAATTTCAACAATTTTGAGAGGGATTTGAAAAGTTTCAATGGGAATGGGAAGAATTGGGACAAAAATTGGAAAATTTTTAAGGGACTTTGAAAAAATTTCAAATGGAATTTTAGCAATTTTTTGATGTGAAATTGTAAACATGTGGACATGGATTTTGAAAATTCTAGAGAGAATTTTAAAAGCTTCAACAGAATTTCAACACTTTTGAGAGGGATTTGAAAAGTTTCAATGGGAATGGGAAGAATTGGGACAAAAATTGGAAAATTTTTAAGGGACTTTGAAAAAATTTCAACTGGAATTTTAGCCATTTTTTTATGTGAAATTGTAAACATGTGGCCATGGATTTTGAAAATTCTAGAGAGAATTTTAAAAGCTTCAAGAGAATTTCAACAATTTTGAGAGGGATTTGAAAAGTTTCAATGGGAATGGGAAGAATTGGGACAAAAATTGGAAAATTTTTAAGGGACTTTGAAAAAATTTCAAATGGAATTTTAGCCATTTTTTGACGTGAAATTGTAAACATGTGGACATGGATTTTGAAAATTCTAGAGAGAATTTTAAAAGCTTCAAGAGAATTTCAACAATTTTGAGAGGGATTTGAAAAGTTTCAATGGGAATGGGAAGAATTGGGACAAAAATTGGAAAATTTTTAAGGGACTTTGAAAAAATTTCAACTGGAATTTTAGCCATTTTTTGACGTGAAATTTTGAACATGTGGACATGGATTTTGAAAATTCTAGAGAGAATTTTAAAGCTTCAACAGAATTTCAACAATTTTGAGAGGGATTTGAAAAGTTTCAATGGGAATGGGAAGAATTGGGACAAAAATTGGAAAATTTTTAAGGGACTTTGAAAAAATTTCAACTGGAATTTTAGCCATTTTTTGACGTGAAATTGTAAACATGTGGCCATGGATTTTGAAAATTCTAGAGAGAATTTTAAAAGCTTCAAGAGAATTTCAACAATTTTGAGAGGGATTTGAAAAGTTTCAATGGGAATGGGAAGAATTGGGACAAAAATTGGAAAATTTTTCAGGGACTTTGAAAAAAATTCAACTGGAATTTTAGCCATTTTTTGACGTGAAATTGTAAACATGTGGACATGGATTTTGAAAATTCTAGAGAGAATTTTAAAAGCTTCAACAGAATTTCAACAATTTTGAGAGGGATTTGAAAAGCTTCAATGGGAATGGGAAGAATTGGGACAAAAATTGGAAAATTTTTAAGGGACTTTGAAAAAATTTCAAATGGAATTTTAGCAATTTTTTGATGTGAAATTGTAAACATGTGGACATGGATTTTGAAAATTCTAGAGAGAATTTTAAAAGCTTCAACTGAATTTCAACAATTTTGAGAGGGATTTGAAAAGTTTCAATGGGAATGGGAAGAATTGGGACAAAAATTGGAAAATTTTTAAGGGACTTTGAAAAAATTTCAACTGGAATTTTAGCCATTTTTTGACGTGAAATTGTAAACATGTGGCCATGGATTTTGAAAATTCTAGAGAGAATTTTAAAAGCTTCAAGAGAATTTCAACAATTTTGAGAGGGATTTGAAAAGTTTCAATGGGAATGGGAAGAATTGGGACAAAAATTGGAAAATTTTTAAGGGACTTTGAAAAAATTTCAAATGGAATTTTAGCCATTTTTTGACGTGAAATTGTAAACATGTGGCCATGGATTTTGAAAATTCTAGAGAGAATTTTAAAAGCTTCAAGAGAATTTCAACAATTTTGAGAGGGATTTGAAAAGTTTCAATGGGAATGGGAAGAATTGGGACAAAAATTGGAAAATTTTTAAGGGACTTTGAAAAAATTTCAACTGGAATTTTAGCCATTTTTTGACGTGAAATTGTGAACATGTGGACATGGATTTTGAAAATTCTAGAGAGAATTTTAAAAGCTTCAACAGAATTTCAACAATTTTGAGAGGGATTTGAAAAGTTTCAATGGGAATGGGAAGAATTGGGACAAAAATTGGAAAATTTTTAAGGGACTTTGAAAAAATTTCAACTGGAATTTTAGCCATTTCTTGACGTGAAATTGTAAACATGTGGCCATGGATTTTGAAAATTCTAGAGAGAATTTTAAAAGCTTCAAGAGAATTTCAACAATTTTGAGAGGGATTTGAAAAGTTTCAATGGGAATGGGAAGAATTGGGACAAAAATTGGAAAATTTTTAAGGGACTTTGAAAAAATTTCAACTGGAATTTTAGCAATTTTTTTATGTGAAATTGTAAACATGTGGACATGGATTTTGAAAATTCTAGAGAGAATTTTAAAAGCTTCAAGAGAATTTCAACAATTTTGAGAGGGATTTGAAAAGTTTCAATGGGAATGGGAAGAATTGGGACAAAACTGGAAAATTTTTAAGGGACTTTGAAAAAATTTCAACTGGAATTTTAGCCATTTTTTACGTGAAATTGTAAACATGTGGACATGGATTTTGAAAATTCTAGAGAGAATTTTAAAAGCTTCAAGAGAATTTCAACAATTTTGAGAGGGATTTGAAAAGTTTCAATGGGAATGGGAAGAATTGGGACAAAAATTGGAAAATTTTTAAGGGACTTTGAAAAAATTTCAAATTGAATTTTAGCCATTTTTTTAAGTGAAATTGTAAACATGTGGACATGGATTTTGAAAATTCTAGAGAGAATTTTAAAAGCTTCAAGAGAATTTCAACAATTTTGAGAGGGATTTGAAAAGTTTCAATGGGAATGGGAAGAATTGGGACAAAAATTGGAAAATTTTTCAGGGACTTTGAAAAAATTTCAACTGGAATTTTAGCATTTTTTTTACGTGAAATTGTAAACATGTGGACATGGATTTTGAAAATTCTAGAGAGAATTTTAAAAGCTTCAAGAGAATTTCAACAATTTTGAGAGGGATTTGAAAAGTTTCAATGGGAATGGGAAGAATTGGGACAAAAATTGGAAAATTTTTAAGGGACTTTGAAAAAATTTCAACTGGAATTTTAGCATTTTTTTTTACGTGAAATTGTAAACATGTGGGCATGGATTTTGAAAATTCTAGAGAGAATTTTAAAAGCTTCAACAGAATTTCAACAATTTTGAGAGGGATTTGAAAAGTTTCAATGGGAAAGGGAGGAATTGGGACAAAAATTGGAAAATTTTTAAGGGACTTTGAAAAAATTTCAACTGGAATTTTAGCCATTTTTTTATGTGAAATTGTAAACATGTGGCCATGGATTTTGAAAATTCTAGAGAGAATTTTAAAAGCTTCAAGAGAATTTCAACAATTTTGAGAGGGATTTGAAAAGTTTCAATGGGAATGGGAAGAATTGGGACAAAAATTGGAAAATTTTTAAGGGACTTTGAAAAAATTTCAACTGGAATTTTAGCCATTTTTTGACGTGAAATTGTAAACATGTGGCCATGGATTTTGAAAATTCTAGAGAGAATTTTAAAAGCTTCAACAGAATTTCAACACTTTTGAGAGGGATTTGAAAAGTTTCAATGGGAATGGGAAGAATTGGGACAAAAATTGGAAAATTTTTAAGGGACTTTGAAAAAATTTCAACTGGAATTTTAGCCATTTTTTGACGTGAAATTGTGAACATGTGGACATGGATTTTGAAAATTCTAGAGAGAATTTTAAAAGCTTCAACAGAATTTCAACAATTTTGAGAGGGATTTGAAAAGTTTCAATGGGAATGGGAAGAATTGGGACAAAAATTGGAAAATTTTTAAGGGACTTTGAAAAAATTTCAACTGGAATTTTAGCAATTTTTTGACGTGAAATTGTAAACATGTGGACATGGATATGGAAAATTCTAGAGAGAATTTTAAAAGCTTCAACAGAATTTCAACAATTTTGAGAGGGATTTGAAAAGTTTCAATGGGAATGGGAAGAATTGGGACAAAAATTGGAAAATTTTTCAGGGACTTTGAAAAAATTTCAACTGGAATTTTAGCATTTTTTTTACGTGAAATTGTAAACATGTGGACATGGATTTTGAAAATTCTAGAGAGAATTTTAAAAGCTTCAAGAGAATTTCAACAATTTTGAGAGGGATTTGAAAAGTTTCAATGGGAATGGGAAGAATTGGGACAAAAATTGGAAAATTTTTAAGGGACTTTGAAAAAATTTCAACTGGAATTTTAGCATTTTTTTTTACGTGAAATTGTAAACATGTGGGCATGGATTTTGAAAATTCTAGAGAGAATTTTAAAAGCTTCAACAGAATTTCAACAATTTTGAGAGGGATTTGAAAAGTTTCAATGGGAAAGGGAGGAATTGGGACAAAAATTGGAAAATTTTTAAGGGACTTTGAAAAAATTTCAACTGGAATTTTAGCCATTTTTTGACGTGAAATTGTAAACATGTGGCCATGGATTTTGAAAATTCTAGAGAGAATTTTAAAAGCTTCAAGAGAATTTCAACAATTTTGAGAGGGATTTGAAAAGTTTCAATGGGAATGGGAAGAATTGGGACAAAAATTGGAAAATTTTTAAGGGACTTTGAAAAAATTTCAACTGGAATTTTAGCCATTTTTTGACGTGAAATTGTAAACATGTGGCCATGGATTTTGAAAATTCTAGAGAGAATTTTAAAAGCTTCAACAGAATTTCAACACTTTTGAGAGGGATTTGAAAAGTTTCAATGGGAATGGGAAGAATTGGGACAAAAATTGGAAAATTTTTAAGGGACTTTGAAAAAATTTCAACTGGAATTTTAGCCATTTTTTGACGTGAAATTGTGAACATGTGGACATGGATTTTGAAAATTCTAGAGAGAATTTTAAAAGCTTCAACAGAATTTCAACAATTTTGAGAGGGATTTGAAAAGTTTCAATGGGAATGGGAAGAATTGGGACAAAAATTGGAAAATTTTTAAGGGACTTTGAAAAAATTTCAACTGGAATTTTAGCAATTTTTTGACGTGAAATTGTAAACATGTGGACATGGATATGGAAAATTCTAGAGAGAATTTTAAAAGCTTCAACAGAATTTCAACACTTTTGAGAGGGATTTGAAAAGTTTCAATGGGAATGGGAAGAATTGGGACAAAAATTGGAAAATTTTTAAGGGACTTTGAAAAAATTTCAACTGGAATTTTAGCATTTTTTTTACGTGAAATTGTAAACATGTGGACATGGATTTTGAAAATTCTAGAGAGAATTTTAAAAGCTTCAAGAGAATTTCAACACTTTTGAGAGGGATTTGAAAAGTTTCAATGGGAATGGGAAGAATTGGGACAAAAATTGGAAAATTTTTAAGGGACTTTGAAAAAATTTCAACTGGAATTTTAGCATTTTTTTTTATGTAAACATGTGGGCATGGATTTTGAAAATTCTAGAGAGAATTTTAAAAGCTTCAAGAGAATGTCAACAATTTTGAGAGGGATTTGAAAAGTTTCAATGGGAATGGGAAAGAATTGGGACAAAAATTGGAAAACTTTTAAGGGACTTTGAAAAAATTTCAACTGGAATTTTAGCCATTTTTGACATGAAATTGTAAACATGTGGACATGGATTTTGAAAATTCTAGAGAGAATTTTAAAAGCTTCAACAGAATTTCAACAATTTTGAGCGGGATTTGAAAAGTTTCAATGGGAATGGGAAGAATTGGGACAAAAATTGGAAAATTTTTAAGGGACTTTGAAAAAATTTAAACTGGAATTTTAGCCATTTTTTGACATGAAATTGTAAACATGTGGCCATGGATTTTGAAAATTCTAGAGAGAATTTTAAAAGCTTTAACAGAATTTCAACAATTTTGAGAGGGATTTGAAAAGTTTCAATGGGAATGGGAAGAATTGGGACAAAAATTGGAAAATTTTTAAGGGACTTTGAAAAAATTTCAACTGGAATTTTAGCAATTTTTTGACGTGAAATTGTAAACATGTGGACATGGATATGGAAAATTCTAGAGAGAATTTTAAAAGCTTCAACAGAATTTCAACAATTTTGAGAGGGATTTGAAAAGTTTCAATGGGAATGGGAAGAATTGGGACAAAAATTGGAAAATTTTTAAGGGACTTTGAAAAAATTTCAACTGGAATTTTAGCCATTTTTTTATGTGAAATTGTAAACATGTGGACATGGATTTTGAAATTCTAGAGAGAATTTTAAAAGCTTCAACAGAATTTCAACACTTTTGAGAGGGATTTGAAAAGTTTCAATGGGAATGGGAAGAATTGGGACAAAAATTGGAAAATTTTTAAGGGACTTTGAAAAAATTTCAACTGGAATTTTAGCCATTTTTTGACGTGAAATTGTAAACATGTGGACATGGATTTTGAAAATTCTAGAGAGAATTTTAAAAGCTTCAACAGAATTTCAACAATTTTGAGAGGGATTTGAAAAGTTTCAATGGGAATGGAAAGAATTGGGACAAAAATTGGAAAATTTTTAAGGGACTTTGAAAAATTTCAACTGGAATTTTAGCCATTTTTTTATGTGAAATTGTAAACATGTGGAAGTGGATTTTGAAAATTCTAGAGAGAATTTTAAAAGCTTCAAGAGAAATTCAACAATTTTGAGAGGGATTTGAAAAGTTTCAATGGGAATGGGAAGAATTGGGACAAAAATTGGAAAATTTTTAAGGGACTTTGAAAAAATTTCAACTGGAATTTTAGCCATTTTTTTAAGTGAAATTGTGAACATGTGGACATGGATTTTGAAAATTCTAGAGAGAATTTTAAAAGCTTCAAGAGAATTTCAACAATTTTGAGAGGGATTTGAAAAGTTTCAATGGGAATGGGAAGAATTGGGACAAAAATTGGAAAATTTTTAAGGGACTTTGAAAAAATTTCAACTGGAATTTTAGCATTTTTTTTACGTGAAATTGTAAACATGTGGACATGGATTTGAAAATTCTAGAGAGAATTTTAAAAGCTTCAAGAGAATTTCAACAATTTTGAGAGGGATTTGAAAAGTTTCAATGGGAATGGGAAGAATTGGGACAAAAATTGGAAAACTTTTAAGGGACTTTGAAAAAATTTCAACTGGAATTTTAGCCATTTTTTGACGTGAAATTGTAAACATGTGGCCATGGATTTTGAAAATTCTAGAGAGAATTTTAAAAGCTTCAACAGAATTTCAACACTTTTGAGAGGGATTTGAAAAGTTTCAATGGGAATGGGAAGAATTGGGACAAAAATTGGAAAATTTTTAAGGGACTTTGAAAAAATTTCAACTGGAATTTTAGCCATTTTTTGACGTGAAATTGTGAACATGTGGACATGGATTTTGAAAATTCTAGAGAGAATTTTAAAAGCTTCAAGAGAATGTCAACAATTTTGAGAGGGATTTGAAAAGTTTCAATGGGAATGGGAAGAATTGGGACAAAAATTGGAAAACTTTTAAGGGACTTTGAAAAAATTTCAACTGGAATTTTAGCCATTTTTTGACATGAAATTGTAAACATGTGGACATGGATTTTGAAAATTCTAGAGAGAATTTTAAAAGCTTCAAGAGAATTTCAACAATTTTGAGCGGGATTTGAAAAGTTTCAATGGGAATGGGAAGAATTGGGACAAAAATTGGAAAATTTTTAAGGGACTTTGAAAAAATTTAAACTGGAATTTTAGCCATTTTTTGACATGAAATTGTAAACATGTGGCCATGGATTTTGAAAATTCTAGAGAGAATTTTAAAAGCTTTAACAGAATTTCAACAATTTTGAGAGGGATTTGAAAAGTTTCAATGGGAATGGGAAGAATTGGGACAAAAATTGGAAAATTTTTAAGGGACTTTGAAAAAATTTCAACTGGAATTTTAGCAATTTTTTGACGTGAAATTGTAAACATGTGGACATGGATTTTGAAAATTCTAGAGAGAATTTTAAAAGCTTCAACAGAATTTCAACACTTTTGAGAGGGATTTGAAAAGTTTCAATGGGAATGGGAAGAATTGGGACAAAAATTGGAAAATTTTTAAGGGACTTTGAAAAAATTTCAACTGGAATTTTAGCAATTTTTTTATGTGAAATTGTAAACATGTGGACATGGATTTTGAAAATTCTAGAGAGAATTTTAAAAGCTTCAACAGAATTTCAACACTTTTGAGAGGGATTCGAAAAGTTTCAATGGGAATGGGAAGAATTGGGACAAAAATTGGAAAATTTTTAAGGGACTTTGAAAAAATTTCAACTGGAATTTTAGCCATTTTTTGACGTGAAATTGTAAACATGTGGACATGGATTTTGAAAATTCTAGAGAGAATTTTAAAAGCTTCAACAGAATTTCAACAATTTTGAGAGGGATTTGAAAAGTTTCAATGGGAATGGAAAGAATTGGGACAAAAATTGGAAAATTTTTAAGGGACTTTGAAAAAATTTCAACTGGAATTTTAGCCATTTTTTTATGTGAAATTGTAAACATGTGGACATGGATTTTGAAAATTGTAGAGAGAATTTTAAAAGCTTCAACAGAATTTCAACAATTTTGAGAGGGATTTGAAAAGTTTCAATGGGAATGGGAAGAATTGGGACAAAAATTGGAAAATTTTTAAGGGACTTTGAAAAAATTTCAACTGGAATTTTAGCCATTTTTTGACGTGAAATTGTAAACATGTGGACATGGATTTTGAAAATTCTAGAGAGAATTTTAAAAGCTTCAACAGAATTTCAACAATTTTGAGAGGGATTTGAAAAGTTTCAATGGGAATGGAAAGAATTGGGACAAAAATTGGAAAATTTTTAAGGGACTTTGAAAAAATTTCAACTGGAATTTTAGCCATTTTTTGACGTGAAATTGTATAACATGTGGAAGTGGATTTTGAAAATTCTAGAGAGAATTTTAAAAGCTTCAACAGAATTTCAACAATTTTGAGAGGGATTTGAAAAGTTTCAATGGGAATGGGAAGAATTGGGACAAAAATTGGAAAATTTTTAAGGGACTTTGAAAAAATTTCAACTGGAATTTTAGCCATTTTTTTAAGTGAAATTGTGAACATGTGGACATGGATTTTGAAAATTCTAGAGAGAATTTTAAAAGCTTCAACAGAATTTCAACAATTTTGAGAGGGATTTGAAAAGTTTCAATGGGAATGGGAAGAATTGGGACAAAAATTGGAAAATTTTTAAGGGACTTTGAAAAAATTTCAACTGGAATTTTAGCCATTTTTTGACGTGAAATTGTAAACATGTGGCCATGGATTTTGAAAATTCTAGAGAGAATTTTAAAAGCTTCAAGAGAATTTCAACAATTTTGAGAGGGATTTGAAAAGTTTCAATGGGAATGGGAAGAATTGGGACAAAAATTGGAAAATTTTTCAGGGACTTTGAAAAAATTTCAACTGGAATTTTAGCCATTTTTTTAAGTGAAATTGTAAACATGTGGCCATGGATTTTGAAAATTCTAGAGAGAATTTTAAAAGCTTCAACAGAATTTCTACAATTTTTAGAGGGATTTGAAAAGCTTCAATGGGAATGGGAAGAATTGGGTCAAAAATTGGAAAATTTTTAAGGGACTTTGAAAAAATTTCAACTGGAATTTTAGCCATTTTTTGACGTGAAATTGTAAACCTGTTGAAGTGGATTTTGAAAATTCTAGAGAGAATTTTAAAAGCTTCAAGAGAATTTCAACAATTTTGAGAGGGATTTGAAAAGTTTCAATGGGAATGGGAAGAATTGGGACAAAAATTGGAAAATTTTTCAGGGACTTTGAAAAAATTTCAACTGGAATTTTAGCCATTTTTTTACGTGAAATTGTGAACATGTGGCCATGGATTTTGAAAATTCTAGAGAGAATTTTAAAAGCTTCAAGAGAATTTCAACAATTTTGAGAGGGATTTGAAAAGTTTCAATGGGAATGGGAAGAATTGGGACAAAAATTGGAAAATTTTTAAGGGACTTTGAAAAAATTTCAACTGGAATTTTAGCAATTTTTTGACGTGAAATTGTAAACATGTGGACATGGATTTTGAAAATTCTAGAGAGAATTTTAAAAGCTTCAAGAGAATTTCAACAATTTTGAGAGGGATTTGAAAAGTTTCAATGGGAATGGGAAGAATTGGGACAAAAATTGGAAAATTTTTAAGGGACTTTGAAAAAATTTCAAATGGAATTTTAGCCATTTTTTTAAGTGAAATTGTAAACATGTGGCCATGGATTTTGAAAATTCTAGAGAGAATTTTAAAAGCTTCAAGAGAATTTCTACAATTTTGAGAGGGATTTGAAAAGTTTCAATGGGAATGGGAAGAATTGGGACAAAAATTGGAAAATTTTTAAGGGACTTTGAAAAAATTTCAACTGGAATTTTAGCCATTTTTTTACGTGAAATTGTAAACATGTGGACATGGATTTTGAAAATTCTAGAGAGAATTTTAAAAGCTTCAACAGAATTTCAACAATTTTGAGAGGGATTTGAAAAGTTTCAATGGGAATGGGAAGAATTGAGACAAAAATTGGAAAATTTTTAAGGGACTTTGAAAAAATTTCAAATGGAATTTTAGCAATTTTTTGACGTGAAATTGTAAACATGTGGCCATGGATTTTGAAAATTCTAGAGAGAATTTTAAAAGCTTCAAGAGAATTTCAACAATTTTGAGAGGGATTTGAAAAGTTTCAATGGGAATGGGAAGAATTGGGACAAAAATTGGAAAATTTTTAAGGGACTTTGAAAAAATTTGAACTGGAATTTTAGCCATTTTTTGACATGAAATTGTAAACATGTGGCCATGGATTTTGAAAATTCTAGAGAGAATTTTAAAAGCTTCAACAGAATTTAACAATTTTGAGAGGGATTTGAAAAGTTTCAATGGGAATGGGAAGAATTGGGACAAAAAATGGAAAATTTTTAAGGGACTTTGAAAAAATTTCAACTGGAATTTTAGCCATTTTTTACGTGAAATTGTAAACATGTGGACATGGATTTTGAAAATTCTAGAGAGAATTTTAAAAGCTTCAAGAGAATTTCAACAATTTTGAGAGGGATTTGAAAAGTTTCAATGGGAATGGGAAGAATTGGGACAAAAATTGGAAAATTTTTAAGGGACTTTGAAAAAATTTCAAATGGAATTTTAGCCATTTTTTTAAGTGAAATTGTAAACATGTGGCCATGGATTTTGAAAATTCTAGAGAGAATTTTAAAAGCTTCAAGAGAATTTCAACACTTTTGAGAGGGATTTGAAAAGTTTCAATGGGAATGGGAAGAATTGGGACAAAAATTGGAAAATTTTTAAGGGACTTTGAAAAAATTTCAACTGGAATTTTAGCAATTTTTTGACGTGAAATTGTGAACATGTGGACATGGATTTTGAAAATTCTAGAGAGAATTTTAAAAGCTTCAACAGAATTTCAACAATTTTGAGAGGGATTTGAAAAGTTTCAATGGGAATGGGAAGAATTGGGACAAAAATTGGAAAATTTTTAAGGGACTTTGAAAAAATTTCAACTGGAATTTTAGCCATTTCTTGACGTGAAATTGTAAACATGTGGCCATGGATTTTGAAAATTCTAGAGAGAATTTTAAAAGCTTCAAGAGAATTTCAACAATTTTGAGAGGGATTTGAAAAGTTTCAATGGGAATGGGAAGAATTGGGACAAAAATTGGAAAATTTTTAAGGGACTTTGAAAAAATTTCAACTGGAATTTTAGCAATTTTTTTATGTGAAATTGTAAACATGTGGACATGGATTTTGAAAATTCTAGAGAGAATTTTAAAAGCTTCAAGAGAATTTCAACAATTTTGAGAGGGATTTGAAAAGTTTCAATGGGAATGGGAAGAATTGGGACAAAACTGGAAAATTTTTAAGGGACTTTGAAAAAATTTCAACTGGAATTTTAGCCATTTTTTACGTGAAATTGTAAACATGTGGACATGGATTTTGAAAATTCTAGAGAGAATTTTAAAAGCTTCAAGAGAATTTCAACAATTTTGAGAGGGATTTGAAAAGTTTCAATGGGAATGGGAAGAATTGGGACAAAAATTGGAAAATTTTTAAGGGACTTTGAAAAAATTTCAAATGGAATTTTAGCCATTTTTTTAAGTGAAATTGTAAACATGTGGCCATGGATTTTGAAAATTCTAGAGAGAATTTTAAAAGCTTCAACAGAATTTCAACAATTTTGAGAGGGATTTGAAAAGTTTCAATGGGAATGGGAAGAATTGGGACAAAAATTGGAAAATTTTTAAGGGACTTTGAAAAAATTTCAACTGGAATTTTAGCAATTTTTTGACGTGAAATTGTAAACATGTGGACATGGATATGGAAAATTCTAGAGAGAATTTTAAAAGCTTCAACAGAATTTCAACACTTTTGAGAGGGATTTGAAAAGTTTCAATGGGAATGGGAAGAATTGGGACAAAAATTGGAAAATTTTTAAGGGACTTTGAAAAAATTTCAACTGGAATTTTAGCATTTTTTTTATGTGAAATTGTAAACATGTGGACATGGATTTTGAAAATTCTAGAGAGAATTTTAAAAGCTTCAAGAGAATTTCAACACTTTTGAGAGGGATTTGAAAAGTTTCAATGGGAATGGGAAGAATTGGGACAAAAATTGGAAAATTTTTAAGGGACTTTGAAAAAATTTCAACTGGAATTTTAGCATTTTTTTTTACGTGAAATTGTAAACATGTGGGCATGGATTTTGAAAATTCTAGAGAGAATTTTAAAAGCTTCAAGAGAATGTCAACAATTTTGAGAGGGATTTGAAAAGTTTCAATGGGAATGGGAAGAATTGGGACAAAAATTGGAAAACTTTTAAGGGACTTTGAAAAAATTTCAACTGGAATTTTAGCCATTTTTTGACATGAAATTGTAAACATGTGGACATGGATTTTGAAAATTCTAGAGAGAATTTTAAAAGCTTCAACAGAATTTCAACAATTTTGAGCGGGATTTGAAAAGTTTCAATGGGAATGGGAAGAATTGGGACAAAAATTGGAAAATTTTTAAGGGACTTTGAAAAAATTTAAATTGGAATTTTAGCCATTTTTTGACATGAAATTGTAAACATGTGGCCATGGATTTTGAAAATTCTAGAGATAATTTTAAAAGCTTTAACAGAATTTCAACAATTTTGAGAGGGATTTGAAAAGTTTCAATGGGAATGGGAAGAATTGGGACAAAAATTGGAAAATTTTTAAGGGACTTTGAAAAAATTTCAACTGGAATTTTAGCAATTTTTTGACGTGAAATTGTAAACATGTGGACATGGATATGGAAAATTCTAGAGAGAATTTTAAAAGCTTCAACAGAATTTCAACAATTTTGAGAGGGATTTGAAAAGTTTCAATGGGAATGGGAAGAATTGGGACAAAAATTGGAAAATTTTTAAGGGACTTTGAAAAAATTTCAACTGGAATTTTAGCCATTTTTTTATGTGAAATTGTAAACATGTGGACATGGATTTTGAAAATTCTAGAGAGAATTTTAAAAGCTTCAACAGAATTTCAACACTTTTGAGAGGGATTTGAAAAGTTTCAATGGGAATGGGAAGAATTGGGACAAAAATTGGAAAATTTTTAAGGGACTTTGAAAAAATTTCAACTGGAATTTTAGCCATTTTTTGACGTGAAATTGTAAACATGTGGACATGGATTTTGAAAATTCTAGAGAGAATTTTAAAAGCTTCAACAGAATTTCAACAATTTTGAGAGGGATTTGAAAAGTTTCAATGGGAATGGAAAGAATTGGGACAAAAATTGGAAAATTTTTAAGGGACTTTGAAAAAATTTCAACTGGAATTTTAGCCATTTTTTTATGTGAAATTGTAAACATGTGGAAGTGGATTTTGAAAATTCTAGAGAGAATTTTAAAAGCTTCAAGAGAATTTCAACAATTTTGAGAGGGATTTGAAAAGTTTCAATGGGAATGGGAAGAATTGGGACAAAAATTGGAAAATTTTTAAGGGACTTTGAAAAAATTTCAACTGGAATTTTAGCCATTTTTTTATGTGAAATTGTAAACATGTGGCCATGGATTTTGAAAATTCTAGAGAGAATTTTAAAAGCTTCAAGAGAATTTCAACAATTTTGAGAGGGATTTGAAAAGTTTCAATGGGAATGGGAAGAATTGGGACAAAAATTGGAAAATTTTTAAGGGACTTTGAAAAAATTTCAACTGGAATTTTAGCCATTTTTTGACGTGAAATTGTAAACATGTGGCCATGGATTTTGAAAATTCTAGAGAGAATTTTAAAAGCTTCAACAGAATTTCAACACTTTTGAGAGGGATTTGAAAAGTTTCAATGGGAATGGGAAGAATTGGGACAAAAATTGGAAAATTTTTAAGGGACTTTGAAAAAATTTCAACTGGAATTTTAGCCATTTTTTGACGTGAAATTGTGAACATGTGGACATGGATTTTGAAAATTCTAGAGAGAATTTTAAAAGCTTCAAGAGAATGTCAACAATTTTGAGAGGGATTTGAAAAGTTTCAATGGGAATGGGAAGAATTGGGACAAAAATTGGAAAACTTTTAAGGGACTTTGAAAAAATTTCAACTGGAATTTTAGCCATTTTTTGACATGAAATTGTAAACATGTGGACATGGATTTTGAAAATTCTAGAGAGAATTTTAAAAGCTTCAAGAGAATTTCAACAATTTTGAGCGGGATTTGAAAAGTTTCAATGGGAATGGGAAGAATTGGGACAAAAATTGGAAAATTTTTAAGGGACTTTGAAAAAATTTAAACTGGAATTTTAGCCATTTTTTGACATGAAATTGTAAACATGTGGCCATGGATTTTGAAAATTCTAGAGAGAATTTTAAAAGCTTCAACAGAATTTCAACAATTTTGAGAGGGATTTGAAAAGTTTCAATGGGAATGGGAAGAATTGGGACAAAAATTGGAAAATTTTTAAGGGACTTTGAAAAAATTTCAACTGGAATTTTAGCAATTTTTTGACGTGAAATTGTAAACATGTGGACATGGATATGGAAAATTCTAGAGAGAATTTTAAAAGCTTCAACAGAATTTCAACACTTTTGAGAGGGATTTGAAAAGTTTCAATGGGAATGGGAAGAATTGGGACAAAAATTGGAAAATTTTTAAGGGACTTTGAAAAAATTTCAACTGGAATTTTAGCATTTTTTTTATGTGAAATTGTAAACATGTGGACATGGATTTTGAAAATTCTAGAGAGAATTTTAAAAGCTTCAAGAGAATTTCAACACTTTTGAGAGGGATTTGAAAAGTTTCAATGGGAATGGGAAGAATTGGGACAAAAATTGGAAAATTTTTAAGGGACTTTGAAAAAATTTCAACTGGAATTTTAGCATTTTTTTTTACGTGAAATTGTAAACATGTGGGCATGGATTTTGAAAATTCTAGAGAGAATTTTAAAAGCTTCAAGAGAATGTCAACAATTTTGAGAGGGATTTGAAAAGTTTCAATGGGAATGGGAAGAATTGGGACAAAAATTGGAAAACTTTTAAGGGACTTTGAAAAAATTTCAACTGGAATTTTAGCCATTTTTTGACATGAAATTGTAAACATGTGGACATGGATTTTGAAAATTCTAGAGAGAATTTTAAAAGCTTCAACAGAATTTCAACAATTTTGAGCGGGATTTGAAAAGTTTCAATGGGAATGGGAAGAATTGGGACAAAAATTGGAAAATTTTTAAGGGACTTTGAAAAAATTTAAACTGGAATTTTAGCCATTTTTTGACATGAAATTGTAAACATGTGGCCATGGATTTTGAAAATTCTAGAGAGAATTTTAAAAGCTTTAACAGAATTTCAACAATTTTGAGAGGGATTTGAAAAGTTTCAATGGGAATGGGAAGAATTGGGACAAAAATTGGAAAATTTTTAAGGGACTTTGAAAAAATTTCAACTGGAATTTTAGCAATTTTTTGACGTGAAATTGTAAACATGTGGACATGGATATGGAAAATTCTAGAGAGAATTTTAAAAGCTTCAACAGAATTTCAACAATTTTGAGAGGGATTTGAAAAGTTTCAATGGGAATGGGAAGAATTGGGACAAAAATTGGAAAATTTTTAAGGGACTTTGAAAAAATTTCAACTGGAATTTTAGCCATTTTTTTATGTGAAATTGTAAACATGTGGACATGGATTTTGAAAATTCTAGAGAGAATTTTAAAAGCTTCAACAGAATTTCAACACTTTTGAGAGGGATTTGAAAAGTTTCAATGGGAATGGGAAGAATTGGGACAAAAATTGGAAAATTTTTAAGGGACTTTGAAAAAATTTCAACTGGAATTTTAGCCATTTTTTGACGTGAAATTGTAAACATGTGGACATGGATTTTGAAAATTCTAGAGAGAATTTTAAAAGCTTCAACAGAATTTCAACAATTTTGAGAGGGATTTGAAAAGTTTCAATGGGAATGGAAAGAATTGGGACAAAAATTGGAAAATTTTTAAGGGACTTTGAAAAAATTTCAACTGGAATTTTAGCCATTTTTTTATGTGAAATTGTAAACATGTGGAAGTGGATTTTGAAAATTCTAGAGAGAATTTTAAAAGCTTCAAGAGAATTTCAACAATTTTGAGAGGGATTTGAAAAGTTTCAATGGGAATGGGAAGAATTGGGACAAAAATTGGAAAATTTTTAAGGGACTTTGAAAAAATTTCAACTGGAATTTTAGCCATTTTTTTAAGTGAAATTGTGAACATGTGGACATGGATTTTGAAAATTCTAGAGAGAATTTTAAAAGCTTCAAGAGAATTTCAACAATTTTGAGAGGGATTTGAAAAGTTTCAATGGGAATGGGAAGAATTGGGACAAAAATTGGAAAATTTTTAAGGGACTTTGAAAAAATTTCAACTGGAATTTTAGCATTTTTTTTACGTGAAATTGTAAACATGTGGACATGGATTTTGAAAATTCTAGAGAGAATTTTAAAAGCTTCAAGAGAATTTCAACAATTTTGAGAGGGATTTGAAAAGTTTCAATGGGAATGGGAAGAATTGGGACAAAAATTGGAAAATTTTTAAGGGACTTTGAAAAAATTTCAACTGGAATTTTAGCCATTTTTTGACGTGAAATTGTAAACATGTGGCCATGGATTTTGAAAATTCTAGAGAGAATTTTAAAAGCTTCAACAGAATTTCAACACTTTTGAGAGGGATTTGAAAAGTTTCAATGGGAATGGGAAGAATTGGGACAAAAATTGGAAAATTTTTAAGGGACTTTGAAAAAATTTCAACTGGAATTTTAGCCATTTTTTGACGTGAAATTGTGAACATGTGGACATGGATTTTGAAAATTCTAGAGAGAATTTTAAAAGCTTCAAGAGAATGTCAACAATTTTGAGAGGGATTTGAAAAGTTTCAATGGGAATGGGAAGAATTGGGACAAAAATTGGAAAACTTTTAAGGGACTTTGAAAAAATTTCAACTGGAATTTTAGCCATTTTTTGACATGAAATTGTAAACATGTGGACATGGATTTTGAAAATTCTAGAGAGAATTTTAAAAGCTTCAAGAGAATTTCAACAATTTTGAGCGGGATTTGAAAAGTTTCAATGGGAATGGGAAGAATTGGGACAAAAATTGGAAAATTTTTCAGGGACTTTGAAAAAATTTAAACTGGAATTTTAGCCATTTTTTGACATGAAATTGTAAACATGTGGCCATGGATTTTGAAAATTCTAGAGAGAATTTTAAAAGCTTTAACAGAATTTCAACAATTTTGAGAGGGATTTGAAAAGTTTCAATGGGAATGGGAAGAATTGGGACAAAAATTGGAAAATTTTTAAGGGACTTTGAAAAAATTTCAACTGGAATTTTAGCCATTTTTTGACGTGAAATTGTAAACATGTGGACATGGATTTTGAAAATTCTAGAGAGAATTTTAAAAGCTTCAACAGAATTTCAACACTTTTGAGAGGGATTTGAAAAGTTTCAATGGGAATGGGAAGAATTGGGACAAAAATTGGAAAATTTTTAAGGGACTTTGAAAAAATTTCAACTGGAATTTTAGCAATTTTTTTATGTGAAATTGTAAACATGTGGACATGGATTTTGAAAATTCTAGAGAGAATTTTAAAAGCTTCAACAGAATTTCAACACTTTTGAGAGGGATTCGAAAAGTTTCAATGGGAATGGGAAGAATTGGGACAAAAATTGGAAAATTTTTAAGGGACTTTGAAAAAATTTCAACTGGAATTTTAGCCATTTTTTGACGTGAAATTGTAAACATGTGGACATGGATTTTGAAAATTCTAGAGAGAATTTTAAAAGCTTCAACAGAATTTCAACAATTTTGAGAGGGATTTGAAAAGTTTCAATGGGAATGGAAAGAATTGGGACAAAAATTGGAAAATTTTTAAGGGACTTTGAAAAAATTTCAACTGGAATTTTAGCCATTTTTTTATGTGAAATTGTAAACATGTGGAAGTGGATTTTGAAAATTCTAGAGAGAATTTTAAAAGCTTCAAGAGAATTTCAACAATTTTGAGAGGGATTTGAAAAGTTTCAATGGGAATGGGAAGAATTGGGACAAAATTTGGAAAATTTTTAAGGGACTTTGAAAAAATTTCAACTGGAATTTTAGCCATTTTTTGACGTGAAATTGTGAACATGTGGACATGGATTTTGAAAATTCTAGAGAGAATTTTAAAAGCTTCAAGAGAATTTCAACAATTTTGAGAGGGATTTGAAAAGTTTCAATGGGAATGGGAAGAATTGGGACGAAAATTGGAAAATTTTTAAGGGACTTTGAAAAAATTTCAACTGGAATTTTAGCAATTTTTTGACATGAAATTGTAAACATGTGGACATGGATTTTGAAAATTCTAGAGAGAATTTTAAAAGCTTTAACAGAATTTCAACAATTTTGAGAGGGATTTGAAAAGTTTCAATGGGAATGGGAAGAATTGGGACAAAAATTGGAAAATTTTTAAGGGACTTTGAAAAAATTTCAACTGGAATTTTAGCAATTTTTTTATGTGAAATTGTAAACATGTGGACATGGATTTTGAAAATTGTAGAGAGAATTTTAAAAGCTTCAACAGAATTTCAACAATTTTGAGAGGGATTTGAAAAGTTTCAATGGGAATGGGAAGAATTGGGACAAAAATTGGAAAATTTTTAAGGGACTTTGAAAAAATTTCAACTGGAATTTTAGCCATTTTTTGACGTGAAATTGTAAACATGTGGACATGGATTTTGAAAATTCTAGAGAGAATTTTAAAAGCTTCAACAGAATTTCAACAATTTTGAGAGGGATTTGAAAAGTTTCAATGGGAATGGAAAGAATTGGGACAAAAATTGGAAAATTTTTAAGGGACTTTGAAAAAATTTCAACTGGAATTTTAGCCATTTTTTGACGTGAAATTGTATAACATGTGGAAGTGGATTTTGAAAATTCTAGAGAGAATTTTAAAAGCTTCAACAGAATTTCAACAATTTTGAGAGGGATTTGAAAAGTTTCAATGGGAATGGGAAGAATTGGGACAAAAATTGGAAAATTTTTAAGGGACTTTGAAAAAATTTCAACTGGAATTTTAGCCATTTTTTTAAGTGAAATTGTGAACATGTGGACATGGATTTTGAAAATTCTAGAGAGAATTTTAAAAGCTTCAACAGAATTTCAACAATTTTGAGAGGGATTTGAAAAGTTTCAATGGGAATGGGAAGAATTGGGACAAAAATTGGAAAATTTTTAAGGGACTTTGAAAAAATTTCAACTGGAATTTTAGCCATTTTTTGACGTGAAATTGTAAACATGTGGCCATGGATTTTGAAAATTCTAGAGAGAATTTTAAAAGCTTCAAGAGAATTTCAACAATTTTGAGAGGGATTTGAAAAGTTTCAATGGGAATGGGAAGAATTGGGACAAAAATTGGAAAATTTTTAAGGGACTTTGAAAAAATTTCAACTGGAATTTTAGCATTTTTTTTACGTGAAATTGTAAACATGTGGCCATGGATTTTGAAAATTCTAGAGAGAATTTTAAAAGCTTCAACAGAATTTCTACAATTTTTAGAGGGATTTGAAAAGCTTCAATGGGAATGGGAAGAATTGGGTCAAAAATTGGAAAATTTTTAAGGGACTTTGAAAAAATTTCAACTGGAATTTTAGCCATTTTTTGACGTGAAATTGTAAACCTGTTGAAGTGGATTTTGAAAATTCTAGAGAGAATTTTAAAAGCTTCAAGAGAATTTCAACAATTTTGAGAGGGATTTGAAAAGTTTCAATGGGAATGGGAAGAATTGGGACAAAAATTGGAAAATTTTTAAGGGACTTTGAAAAAATTTCAACTGGAATTTTAGCCATTTTTTTACGTGAAATTGTGAACATGTGGCCATGGATTTTGAAAATTCTAGAGAGAATTTTAAAAGCTTCAAGAGAATTTCAACAATTTTGAGAGGGATTTGAAAAGTTTCAATGGGAATGGGAAGAATTGGGACAAAAATTGGAAAATTTTTAAGGGACTTTGAAAAAATTTCAACTGGAATTTTAGCAATTTTTTGACGTGAAATTGTAAACATGTGGACATGGATTTTGAAAATTCTAGAGAGAATTTTAAAAGCTTCAAGAGAATTTCAACAATTTTGAGAGGGATTTGAAAAGTTTCAATGGGAATGGGAAGAATTGGGACAAAAATTGGAAAATTTTTAAGGGACTTTGAAAAAATTTCAAATGGAATTTTAGCCATTTTTTTAAGTGAAATTGTAAACATGTGGCCATGGATTTTGAAAATTCTAGAGAGAATTTTAAAAGCTTCAAGAGAATTTCTACAATTTTGAGAGGGATTTGAAAAGTTTCAATGGGAATGGGAAGAATTGGGACAAAAATTGGAAAATTTTTAAGGGACTTTGAAAAAATTTCAACTGGAATTTTAGCCATTTTTTTACGTGAAATTGTAAACATGTGGACATGGATTTTGAAAATTCTAGAGAGAATTTTAAAAGCTTCAACAGAATTTCAACAATTTTGAGAGGGATTTGAAAAGTTTCAATGGGAATGGGAAGAATTGAGACAAAAATTGGAAAATTTTTAAGGGACTTTGAAAAAATTTCAAATGGAATTTTAGCAATTTTTTGACGTGAAATTGTAAACATGTGGCCATGGATTTTGAAAATTCTAGAGAGAATTTTAAAAGCTTCAAGAGAATTTCAACAATTTTGAGAGGGATTTGAAAAGTTTCAATGGGAATGGGAAGAATTGGGACAAAAATTGGAAAATTTTTAAGGGACTTTGAAAAAATTTGAACTGGAATTTTAGCCATTTTTTGACATGAAATTGTAAACATGTGGCCATGGATTTTGAAAATTCTAGAGAGAATTTTAAAAGCTTCAACAGAATTTAACAATTTTGAGAGGGATTTGAAAAGTTTCAATGGGAATGGGAAGAATTGGGACAAAAAATGGAAAATTTTTAAGGGACTTTGAAAAAATTTCAACTGGAATTTTAGCCATTTTTTACGTGAAATTGTAAACATGTGGACATGGATTTTGAAAATTCTAGAGAGAATTTTAAAAGCTTCAAGAGAATTTCAACAATTTTGAGAGGGATTTGAAAAGTTTCAATGGGAATGGGAAGAATTGGGACAAAAATTGGAAAATTTTTAAGGGACTTTGAAAAAATTTCAAATGGAATTTTAGCCATTTTTTTAAGTGAAATTGTAAACATGTGGCCATGGATTTTGAAAATTCTAGAGAGAATTTTAAAAGCTTCAAGAGAATTTCAACACTTTTGAGAGGGATTTGAAAAGTTTCAATGGGAATGGGAAGAATTGGGACAAAAATTGGAAAATTTTTAAGGGACTTTGAAAAAATTTCAACTGGAATTTTAGCAATTTTTTTATGTGAAATTGTAAACATGTGGACATGGATTTTGAAAATTCTAGAGAGAATTTTAAAAGCTTCAAGAGAATTTCAACAATTTTGAGAGGGATTTGAAAAGTTTCAATGGGAATGGGAAGAATTGGGACAAAAATTGGAAAATTTTTAAGGGACTTTGAAAAAATTTCAACTGGAATTTTAGCCATTTTTTGACGTGAAATTGTAAACATGTGGCCATGGATTTTGAAAATTCTAGAGAGAATTTTAAAAGCTTCAACAGAATTTCAACAATTTTGAGAGGGATTTGAAAAGTTTCAATGGGAATGGGAAGAATTGGGACAAAAATTGGAAAATTTTTAAGGGACTTTGAAAAAATTTCAACTGGAATTTTAGCCATTTTTTGACATGAAATTGTAAACATGTGGCCATGGATTTTGAAAATTCTAGAGAGAATTTTAAAAGCTTCAACAGAATTTAACAATTTTGAGAGGGATTTGAAAAGTTTCAATGGGAATGGGAAGAATTGGGACAAAAATTGGAAAATTTTTAAGGGACTTTGAAAAAATTTCAACTGGAATTTTAGCCATTTTTTGACGTGAAATTGTAAACATGTGGCCATGGATTTTGAAAATTCTAGAGAGAATTTTAAAAGCTTCAACAGAATTTCAACAATTTTGAGAGGGATTTGAAAAGTTTCAATGGGAATGGGAAGAATTGGGACAAAAATTGGAAAATTTTTAAGGGACTTTGAAAAAATTTCAACTGGAATTTTAGCATTTTTTTTACGTGAAATTGTAAATATGTGGACATGGATTTTGAAAATTCTAGAGAGAATTTTAAAAGCTTCAAGAGAATGTCAACAATTTTGAGAGGGATTTGAAAAGTTTCAATGCGAATGGGAAGAATTGGGACAAAAATTGGAAAATTTTTAAGAGACTTTGAAAAAATTTCAACTGGAATTTTAGCCATTTTTTGACGTGAAATTGTAAACATGTGGACATGGATTTTGAAAATTCTAGAGAGAATTTTAAAAGCTTCAAGAGAATTTCAACAATTTTGAGAGGGATTTGAAAAGTTTCAATGGGAATGGGAAGAATTGGGACAAAAATTGGAAAATTTTTAAGGGACTTTGAAAAAATTTCAAATGGAATTTTAGCAATTTTTTGACGTGAAATTGTAAACATGTGGCCATGGATTTTGAAAATTCTAGAGAGAATTTTAAAAGCTTCAACAGAATTTCAACAATTTTGAGAGGGATTTGAAAAGTTTCAATGGGAATGAGAAGAATTGGGACAAAAATTGGAAAATTTTTAAGGGACTTTGAAAAAATTTCAACTGGAATTTTAGCCATTTTTTTAAGTGAAATTGTAAACATGTGGCCATGGATTTTGAAAATTCTAGAGAGAATTTTAAAAGCTTCAACAGAATTTCTACAATTTTGAGAGGGATTTGAAAAGCTTCAATGGGAATGGGAAGAATTGGGACAAAAATTGGAAAATTTTTCAGGGACTTTGAAAAAATTTCAACTGGAATTTTAGCCATTTTTTTACGTGAAATTCTGAACATGTGGCCATGGATTTTGAAAATTCTAGAGAGAATTTTAAAAGCTTCAAGAGAATTTCAACAATTTTGAGAGGGATTTGAAAAGTTTCAATGGGAATGGGAAGAATTGGGACAAAAATTGGAAAATTTTTAAGGGACTTTGAAAAAATTTCAACTGGAATTTTAGCAATTTTTTGACGTGAAATTGTAAACATGTGGACATGGATTTTGAAAATTCTAGAGAGAATTTTAAAAGCTTCAAGAGAATTTCAACAATTTTGAGAGGGATTTGAAAAGTTTCAATGGGAATGGGAAGAATTGAGACAAAAATTGGAAAATTTTTAAGGGACTTTGAAAAAATTTCAACTGGAATTTTAGCCATTTTTTTAAGTGAAATTGTAAACATGTGGCCATGGATTTTGAAAATTCTAGAGAGAATTTTAAAAGCTTCAAGAGAATTTCTACAATTTTGAGAGGGATTTGAAAAGTTTCAATGGGAATGGGAAGAATTGGGACAAAAATTGGAAAATTTTTAAGGGACTTTGAAAAAATTTGAACTGGAATTTTAGCCATTTTTTGACATGAAATTGTAAACATGTGGCCATGGATTTTGAAAATTCTAGAGAGAATTTTAAAAGCTTCAACAGAATTTAACAATTTTGAGAGGGATTTGAAAAGTTTCAATGGGAATGGGAAGAATTGGGACAAAAAATGGAAAATTTTTAAGGGACTTTGAAAAAATTTCAACTGGAATTTTAGCCATTTTTTACGTGAAATTGTAAACATGTGGACATGGATTTTGAAAATTCTAGAGAGAATTTTAAAAGCTTCAAGAGAATTTCAACAATTTTGAGAGGGATTTGAAAAGTTTCAATGGGAATGGGAAGAATTGGGACAAAAATTGGAAAATTTTTAAGGGACTTTGAAAAAATTTCAAATGGAATTTTAGCCATTTTTTTAAGTGAAATTGTAAACATGTGGCCATGGATTTTGAAAATTCTAGAGAGAATTTTAAAAGCTTCAAGAGAATTTCAACACTTTTGAGAGGGATTTGAAAAGTTTCAATGGGAATGGGAAGAATTGGGACAAAAATTGGAAAATTTTTAAGGGACTTTGAAAAAATTTCAACTGGAATTTTAGCAATTTTTTTATGTGAAATTGTAAACATGTGGACATGGATTTTGAAAATTCTAGAGAGAATTTTAAAAGCTTCAAGAGAATTTCAACAATTTTGAGAGGGATTTGAAAAGTTTCAATGGGAATGGGAAGAATTGGGACAAAAATTGGAAAATTTTTAAGGGACTTTGAAAAAATTTCAACTGGAATTTTAGCCATTTTTTGACGTGAAATTGTAAACATGTGGCCATGGATTTTGAAAATTCTAGAGAGAATTTTAAAAGCTTCAACAGAATTTCAACAATTTTGAGAGGGATTTGAAAAGTTTCAATGGGAATGGGAAGAATTGGGACAAAAATTGGAAAATTTTTAAGGGACTTTGAAAAAATTTCAACTGGAATTTTAGCCATTTTTTGACATGAAATTGTAAACATGTGGCCATGGATTTTGAAAATTCTAGAGAGAATTTTAAAAGCTTCAACAGAATTTAACAATTTTGAGAGGGATTTGAAAAGTTTCAATGGGAATGGGAAGAATTGGGACAAAAATTGGAAAATTTTTAAGGGACTTTGAAAAAATTTCAACTGGAATTTTAGCCATTTTTTGACGTGAAATTGTAAACATGTGGCCATGGATTTTGAAAATTCTAGAGAGAATTTTAAAAGCTTCAAGAGAATTTCAACAATTTTGAGAGGGATTTGAAAAGTTTCAATGGGAATGGGAAGAATTGGGACAAAAATTGGAAAATTTTTAAGGGACTTTGAAAAAATTTCAACTGGAATTTTAGCATTTTTTTTACGTGAAATTGTAAATATGTGGACATGGATTTTGAAAATTCTAGAGAGAATTTTAAAAGCTTCAAGAGAATGTCAACAATTTTGAGAGGGATTTGAAAAGTTTCAATGCGAATGGGAAGAATTGGGACAAAAATTGGAAAATTTTTAAGAGACTTTGAAAAAATTTCAACTGGAATTTTAGCCATTTTTTGACGTGAAATTGTAAACATGTGGACATGGATTTTGAAAATTCTAGAGAGAATTTTAAAAGCTTCAAGAGAATTTCAACAATTTTGAGAGGGATTTGAAAAGTTTCAATGGGAATGGGAAGAATTGGGACAAAAATTGGAAAATTTTTAAGGGACTTTGAAAAAATTTCAAATGGAATTTTAGCAATTTTTTGACGTGAAATTGTAAACATGTGGCCATGGATTTTGAAAATTCTAGAGAGAATTTTAAAAGCTTCAACAGAATTTCAACAATTTTGAGAGGGATTTGAAAAGTTTCAATGGGAATGAGAAGAATTGGGACAAAAATTGGAAAATTTTTAAGGGACTTTGAAAAAATTTCAACTGGAATTTTAGCCATTTTTTTAAGTGAAATTGTAAACATGTGGCCATGGATTTTGAAAATTCTAGAGAGAATTTTAAAAGCTTCAACAGAATTTCTACAATTTTGAGAGGGATTTGAAAAGCTTCAATGGGAATGGGAAGAATTGGGTCAAAAATTGGAAAATTTTTAAGGGACTTTGAAAAAATTTCAACTGGAATTTTAGCAATTTTTTGACGTGAAATTGTAAACATGTGGCCATGGATTTTGAAAATTCTAGAGAGAATTTTAAAAGCTTCAAGAGAATTTCTACAATTTTGAGAGGGATTTGAAAAGTTTCAATGGGAATGGGAAGAATTGGGACAAAAATTGGAAAATTTTTAAGGGACTTTGAAAAAATTTCAACTGGAATTTTAGCCATTTTTTGACGTGAAATTGTAAACATGTTGAAGTGGATTTTGAAAATTCTAGAGAGAATTTTAAAAGCTTCAAGAGAATTTCAACAATTTTGAGAGGGATTTGAAAAGTTTCAATGGGAATGGGAAGAATTGGGACAAAAATTGGAAAATTTTTCAGGGACTTTGAAAAATTTTCAACTGGAATTTTAGCAATTTTTTTACGTGAAATTGTGAACATGTGGCCATGGATTTTGAAAATTCTAGAGAGAATTTTAAAAGCTTCAAGAGAATTTCAACAATTTTGAGAGGGATTTGAAAAGTTTCAATGGGAATGGGAAGAATTGGGACAAAAATTGGAAAATTTTTAAGGGACTTTGAAAAAATTTCAACTGGAATTTTAGCAATTTTTTGACGTGAAATTGTAAACATGTGGACATGGATTTTGAAAATTCTAGAGAGAATTTTAAAAGCTTCAAGAGAATTTCAACAATTTTGAGAGGGATTTGAAAAGTTTCAATGGGAATGGGAAGAATTGGGACAAAAATTGGAAAATTTTTAAGGGACTTTGAAAAAATTTCAACTGGAATTTTAGCATTTTTTTGACGTGAAATTGTAAACATGTGGACATGGATATGGAAAATTCTAGAGAGAATTTTAAAAGCTTCAAGAGAATTTCTACAATTTTGAGAGGGATTTGAAAAGTTTCAATGGGAATGGGAAGAATTGGGACAAAAATGGGAAAATTTTTAAGGGACTTTGAAAAAATTTCAACTGGAATTTTAGCCATTTTTTTACGTGAAATTGTAAACATGTGGACATGGATTTTGAAAATTCTAGAGAGAATTTTAAAAGCTTCAACAGAATTTCAACAATTTTGAGAGGGATTTGAAAAGTTTCAATGGGAATGGGAAGAATTGAGACAAAAATTGGAAAATTTTTAAGGGACTTTGAAAAAATTTCAACTGGAATTTTAGCAATTTTTTGACGTGAAATTGTAAACATGTGGCCATGGATTTTGAAAATTCTAGAGAGAATTTTAAAAGCTTCAAGAGAATTTCAACAATTTTGAGAGGCATTTGAAAAGTTTCAATGGGAATGGGAAGAATTGGGACAAAAATTGGAAAATTTTTAAGGGACTTTGAAAAAATTTCAACTGGAATTTTAGCCATTTTTTGACGTGAAATTGTAAACATGTGGCCATGGATTTTGAAAATTCTAGAGAGAATTTTAAAAGCTTCAACAGAATTTCAACAATTTTGAGAGGGATTTGAAAAGTTTCAATGGGAATGGGAAGAATTGGGACAAAATTTGGAAAATTTTTAAGGGACTTTGAAAAAATTTCAACTGGAATTTTAGCATTTTTTTTACGTGAAATTGTAAACATGTGGCCATGGATTTTGAAAATTCTAGAGAGAATTTTAAAAGCTTCAACAGAATTTCAACAATTTTGAGAGGGATTTGAAAAGTTTCAATGGGAATGGGAAGAATTGGGACAAAAATTGGAAAATTTTTAAGGGACTTTGAAAAAATTTCAACTGGAATTTTAGCATTTTTTTGACGTGAAATTGTAAACATGTGGACATGGATATGGAAAATTCTAGAGAGAATTTTAAAATCTTCAAGAGAATTTCAACAATTTTGAGAGGGATTTGAAAAGTTTCAATGGGAATGGGAAGAATTGGGACAAAAATTGGAAAATTTTTAAGGGACTTTGAAAAAATTTCAACTGGAATTTTAGCCATTTTTTTACGTGAAATTGTAAACATGTGGACATGGATTTTGAAAATTCTAGAGAGAATTTTAAAAGCTTCAACAGAATTTCAACAATTTTGAGAGGGATTTGAAAAGTTTCAATGGGAATGGGAAGAATTGAGACAAAAATTGGAAAATTTTTAAGGGACTTTGAAAAAATTTCAACTGGAATTTTAGCCATTTTTTGACGTGAAATTGTAAACATGTGGACATGGATTTTGAAAATTCTAGAGAGAATTTTAAAAGCTTCAACAGAATTTCAACAATTTTGAGAGGGATTTGAAAAGTTTCAATGGGAATGGGAAGAATTGGGACAAAAATTGGAAAATTTTTAAGGGACTTTGAAAAAATTTCAACTGGAATTTTAGCCATTTTTTGACGTGAAATTGTAAACATGTGGCCATGGATTTTGAAAATTCTAGAGAGAATTTTAAAAGCTTCAACAGAATTTCAACAATTTTGAGAGGGATTTGAAAAGTTTCAATGGGAATGGGAAGAATTGGGACAAAATTTGGAAAATTTTTAAGGGACTTTGAAAAAATTTCAACTGGAATTTTAGCATTTTTTTTACGTGAAATTGTAAACATGTGGACATGGATTTTGAAAATTCTAGAGAGAATTTTAAAAGCTTCAAGAGAATTTCAACAATTTTGAGAGGGATTTGAAAAGTTTCAATGGGAATGGGAAGAATTGGGACAAAAATTGGAAAATTTTTAAGGGACTTTGAAAAAATTTCAACTGGAATTTTAGCATTTTTTTTACGTGAAATTGTAAACATGTGGCCATGGATTTTGAAAATTCTAGAGAGAATTTTAAAAGCTTCAAGAGAATTTCAACAATTTTGAGAAGGATTTGAAAAGTTTCAATGGGAATGGGAAGAATTGGGACAAAAATTGGAAAATTTTTAAGGGACTTTGAAAAAATTTCAACTGGAATTTTAGCCATTTTTTGACGTGAAATTGTAAACATGTGGAAGTGGATTTTGAAAATTCTAGAGAGAATTTTAAAAGCTTCAAGAGAATTTCAACAATTTTGAGAGGGATTTGAAAAGTTTCAATGGGAATGGGAAGAATTGGGACAAAAATTGGAAAATTTTTAAGGGACTTTGAAAAAATTTCAACTGGAATTTTAGCATTTTTTTGACGTGAAATTGTAAACATGTGGACATGGATTTTGAAAATTCTAGAGAGAATTTTAAAAGCTTCAAGAGAATTTCAACAATTTTGAGAGGGATTTGAAAAGTTTCAATGGGAATGGGAAGAATTGGGACAAAAATTGGAAAATTTTTCAGGGACTTTGAAAAAATTTCAACTGGAATTTTAGCCATTTTTTTAAGTGAAATTGTAAACATGTGGCCATGGATTTTGAAAATTCTAGAGAGAATTTTAAAAGCTTCAAGAGAATTTCAACACTTTTGAGAGGGATTTGAAAAGCTTCAATGGGAATGGGAAGAATTGGGTCAAAAATTGGAAAATTTTTAAGGGACTTTGAAAAAATTTCAACTGGAATTTTAGCCATTTTTTGACGTGAAATTGTAAACATGTTGAAGTGGATTTTGAAAATTCTAGAGAGAATTTTAAAAGCTTCAAGAGAATTTCAACAATTTTGAGAGGGATTTGAAAAGTTTCAATGGGAATGGGAAGAATTGGGACAAAAATTGGAAAATTTTTCAGGGACTTTGAAAAATTTTCAACTGGAATTTTAGCAATTTTTTTACGTGAAATTGTGAACATGTGGCCATGGATTTTGAAAATTCTAGAGAGAATTTTAAAAGCTTCAAGAGAATTTCAACAATTTTGAGAGGGATTTGAAAAGTTTCAATGGGAATGGGAAGAATTGGGACAAAAATTGGAAAATTTTTAAGGGACTTTGAAAAAATTTCAACTGGAATTTTAGCAATTTTTTGACGTGAAATTGTAAACATGTGGACATGGATTTTGAAAATTCTAGAGAGAATTTTAAAAGCTTCAAGAGAATTTCAACAATTTTGAGAGGGATTTGAAAAGTTTCAATGGGAATGGGAAGAATTGGGACAAAAATTGGAAAATTTTTAAGGGACTTTGAAAAAATTTCAACTGGAATTTTAGCATTTTTTTGACGTGAAATTGTAAACATGTGGACATGGATATGGAAAATTCTAGAGAGAATTTTAAAAGCTTCAAGAGAATTTCTACAATTCTGAGAGGGATTTGAAAAGTTTCAATGGGAATGGGAAGAATTGGGACAAAAATTGGAAAATTTTTAAGGGACTTTGAAAAAATTTCAACTGGAATTTTAGCCATTTTTTTACGTGAAATTGTAAACATGTGGACATGGATTTTGAAAATTCTAGAGAGAATTTTAAAAGCTTCAACAGAATTTCAACAATTTTGAGAGGGATTTGAAAAGTTTCAATGGGAATGGGAAGAATTGAGACAAAAATTGGAAAATTTTTAAGGGACTTTGAAAAAATTTCAACTGGAATTTTAGCAATTTTTTGACGTGAAATTGTAAACATGTGGCCATGGATTTTGAAAATTCTAGAGAGAATTTTAAAAGCTTCAAGAGAATTTCAACAATTTTGAGAGGGATTTGAAAAGTTTCAATGGGAATGGGAAGAATTGGGACAAAAATTGGAAAATTTTTAAGGGACTTTGAAAAAATTTCAAATGGAATTTTAGCCATTTTTTTAAGTGAAATTGTAAACATGTGGCCATGGATTTTGAAAATTCTAGAGAGAATTTTAAAAGCTTCAACAGAATTTCAACACTTTTGAGAGGGATTTGAAAAGTTTCAATGGGAATGGGAAGAATTGGGACAAAAATTGGAAAATTTTTAAGGGACTTTGAAAAAATTTCAACTGGAATTTTAGCAATTTTTTTATGTGAAATTGTAAACATGTGGACATGGATTTTGAAAATTCTAGAGAGAATTTTAAAAGCTTCAACAGAATTTCAACAATTTTGAGAGGGATTTGAAAAGTTTCAATGGGAATGGGAAGAATTGGGACAAAAATTGGAAAATTTTTAAGGGACTTTGAAAAAATTTCAACTGGAATTTTAGCCATTTTTTGACGTGAAATTGTAAACATGTGGCCATGGATTTTGAAAATTCTAGAGAGAATTTTAAAAGCTTCAACAGAATTTCAACAATTTTGAGAGGGATTTGAAAAGTTTCAATGGGAATGGGAAGAATTGGGACAAAATTTGGAAAATTTTTAAGGGACTTTGAAAAAATTTCAACTGGAATTTTAGCCATTTTTTTTACGTGAAATTGTAAACATGTGGCCATGGATTTTGAAAATTCTAGAGAGAATTTTAAAAGCTTCAAGAGAATTTCGACAATTTTGAGAGGGATTTGAAAAGTTTCAATGGGAATGGGAAGAATTGGGACAAAAATTGGAAAATTTTTAAGGGACTTTGAAAAAATTTCAACTGGAATTTTAGCATTTTTTTGACGTGAAATTGTAAACATGTGGACATGGATATGGAAAATTCTAGAGAGAATTTTAAAATCTTCAAGAGAATTTCAACAATTTTGAGAGGGATTTGAAAAGTTTCAATGGGAATGGGAAGAATTGGGACAAAAATTGGAAAATTTTTAAGGGACTTTGAAAAAATTTCAACTGGAATTTTAGCCATTTTTTTACGTGAAATTGTAAACATGTGGACATGGATTTTGAAAATTCTAGAGAGAATTTTAAAAGCTTCAACAGAATTTCAACAATTTTGAGAGGGATTTGAAAAGTTTCAATGGGAATGGGAAGAATTGAGACAAAAATTGGAAAATTTTTAAGGGACTTTGAAAAAATTTCAAATGGAATTTTAGCCATTTTTTGACGTGAAATTGTAAACATGTGGACATGGATTTTGAAAATTCTAGAGAGAATTTTAAAAGCTTCAACAGAATTTCAACAATTTTGAGAGGGATTTGAAAAGTTTCAATGGGAATGGGAAGAATTGGGACAAAAATTGGAAAATTTTTAAGGGACTTTGAAAAAATTTCAACTGGAATTTTAGCCATTTTTTGACGTGAAATTGTAAACATGTGGCCATGGATTTTGAAAATTCTAGAGAGAATTTTAAAAGCTTCAACAGAATTTCAACAATTTTGAGAGGGATTTGAAAAGTTTCAATGGGAATGGGAAGAATTGGGACAAAAATTGGAAAATTTTTAAGGGACTTTGAAAAAATTTCAACTGGAATTTTAGCATTTTTTTTACGTGAAATTGTAAACATGTGGACATGGATTTTGAAAATTCTAGAGAGAATTTTAAAAGCTTCAACAGAATTTCAACAATTTTGAGAGGGATTTGAAAAGTTTCAATGGGAATGGGAAGAATTGGGACAAAAATTGGAAAATTTTTAAGGGACTTTGAAAAAATTTCAACTGGAATTTTAGCCATTTTTTGACATGAAATTGTAAACATGTGGACATGGATTTTGAAAATTCTAGAGAGAATTTTAAAAGCTTCAAGAGAATTTCAACAATTTTGAGAGGGATTTGAAAAGTTTCAATGGGAATGGGAAGAATTGGGACAAAAATTGGAAAATTTTTAAGGGACTTTGAAAAAATTTCAACTGGAATTTTAGCCATTTTTTGACGTGAAATTGTAAACATGTGGAAGTGGATTTTGAAAATTCTAGAGAGAATTTTAAAAGCTTCAAGAGAATTTCAACAATTTTGAGAGGGATTTGAAAAGTTTCAATGGGAATGGGAAGAATTGGGACAAAAATTGGAAAATTTTTAAGGGACTTTGAAAAAATTTCAACTGGAATTTTAGCAATTTTTTTATGTGAAATTGTAAACATGTGGACATGGATTTTGAAAATTCTAGAGAGAATTTTAAAAGCTTCAAGAGAATTTCAACACTTTTGAGAGGGATTTGAAAAGTTTCAATGGGAATGGGAAGAATTGGGACAAAAATTGGAAAATTTTTAAGGGACTTTGAAAAAATTTCAACTGGAATTTTAGCCATTTTTTTTACATGAAATTGTAAACATGTGGACATGGATTTTGAAAATTCTAGAGAGAATTTTAAAAGCTTTAACAGAATTTCAACAATTTTGAGAGGGATTTGAAAAGATTCAATGGGAATGGGAAGAATTGGGACAAAAATTGGAAAATTTTTAAGGGACTTTGAAAAAATTTCAACTGGAATTTTAGCCATTTTTTTACGTGAAATTGTAAACATGTGGACGTGGATTTTGAAAATTCTAGAGAGAATTTTAAAAGCTTCAAGAGAATTTCAACAATTTTGAGAGGGATTTGAAAAGTTTCAATGGGAATGGGAAGAATTGGGACAAAAATTGGAAAATTTTTAAGGGACTTTGAAAAAATTTCAACTGGAATTTTAGCAATTTTTTTATGTGAAATTGTAAACATGTGGACATGGATTTTGAAAATTCTAGAGAGAATTTTAAAAGCTTCAAGAGAATTTCAACAATTTTGAGAGGGATTTGAAAAGTTTCAATGGGAATGGGAAGAATTGGGACAAAAATTGGAAAATTTTTAAGGGACTTTGAAAAAATTTCAACTGGAATTTTAGCAATTTTTTGACGTGAAATTGTAAACATGTGGACATGGATTTTGAAAATTCTAGAGAGAATTGTAAAAGCTTCAACTGAATTTCAACAATTTTGAGAGGGATTTGAAAAGTTTCAATGGGAATGGGAAGAATTGGGACAAAAATTGGAAAATTTTTAAGGGACTTTGAAAAAATTTCAACTGGAATTTTAGCCATTTTTTGACATGAAATTGTAAACACGTGGACATGGATTTTGAAAATTCTAGAGAGAATTTTAAAAGCTTCAAGAGAATTTCAACAATTTTGAGAGGGATTTGAAAAGTTTCAATGGGAATGGGAAGAATTGGGACAAAAATTGGAAAATTTTTAAGGGACTTTGAAAAAATTTCAACTGGAATTTTAGCCATTTTTTGACGTGAAATTGTAAACATGTGGAAGTGGATTTTGAAAATTCTAGAGAGAATTTTAAAAGCTTCAAGAGAATTTCAACACTTTTGAGAGGGATTTGAAAAGTTTCAATGGGAATGGGAAGAATTGGGACAAAAATTGGAAAATTTTTAAGGGACTTTGAAAAAATTTCAACTGGAATTTTAGCAATTTTTTGACGTGAAATTGTAAACATGTGGACATGGATTTTGAAAATTCTAGAGAGAATTTTAAAAGCTTCAAGAGAATTTCAACACTTTTGAGAGGGATTTGAAAAGTTTCAATGGGAATGGGAAGAATTGGGACAAAAATTGGAAAATTTTTAAGGGACTTTGAAAAAATTTCAACTGGAATTTTAGCAATTTTTTGACGTGAAATTGTGAACATGTGGACATGGATTTTGAAAATTCTAGAGAGAATTTTAAAAGCTTCAACAGAATTTCAACAATTTTGAGAGGGATTTGAAAAGTTTCAATGGGAATGGGAAGAATTGGGACAAAAATTGGAAAATTTTTAAGGGACTTTGAAAAAATTTCAACTGGAATTTTAGCCATTTTTTGATGTGAAATTGTAAAGATGTGGACATGGATTTTGAAAATTCTAGAGAGAATTTTTAAAGCTTTAACAGAATTTCAACAATTTTGAGAGGGATTTGAGAAGTTTCAATGGGAATGGGAAGAATTGGGACAAAAATTGGAAAATTTTTAAGGGACTTTGAAAAAATTTCAACTGGAATTTTAGCATTTTTTTTACGTGAAATTGTAAACATGTGGACATGGATTTTGAAAATTCTAGAGAGAATTTTAAAAGCTTCAAGAGAATTTCAACAATTTTGAGAGGGATTTGAAAAGTTTCAATGGGAATGGGAAGAATTGGGACAAAAATTGGAAAATTTTTAAGGGACTTTGAAAAAATTTCAACTGGAATTTTAGCCATTTTTTTATGTGAAATTGTAAACATGTGGACATGGATTTTGAAAATTCTAGAGAGAATTTTAAAAGCTTCAAGAGAATTTCAACAATTTTGAGAGGGATTTGAAAAGTTTCAATGGGAATGGGAAGAATTGGGACAAAAATTGGAAAATTTTTAAGGGACTTTGAAAAAATTTCAAATGGAATTTTAGCCATTTTTTGACGTGAAATTGTAAACATGTGGCCATGGATTTTGAAAATTCTAGAGAGAATTTTAAAAGCTTCAACAGAATTTCAACAATTTTGAGAGGGATTTGAAAAGTTTCAATGGGAATGAGAAGAATTGGGACAAAAATTGGAAAATTTTTCAGGGACTTTGAAAAAATTTCAACTGGAATTTTAGCCATTTTTTTAAGTGAAATTGTAAACATGTGGCCATGGATTTTGAAAATTCTAGAGAGAATTTTAAAAGCTTCAACAGAATTTCTACAATTTTGAGAGGGATTTGAAAAGCTTCAATGGGAATGGGAAGAATTGGGTCAAAAATTGGAAAATTTTTAAGGGACTTTGAAAAAATTTCAACTGGAATTTTAGCCATTTTTTGACGTGAAATTGTAAACATGTGGACATGGATTTTGAAAATTCTAGAGAGAATTTTAAAAGCTTCAAGAGAATTTCAACAATTTTGAGAGGGATTTGAAAAGTTTCAATGGGAATGGGAAGAATTGGGACAAAAATTGGAAAATTTTTCAGGGACTTTGAAAAAATTTCAACTGGAATTTTAGCATTTTTTTGACGTGAAATTGTAAACATGTGGACATGGATATGGAAAATTCTAGAGAGAATTTTAAAAGCTTCAAGAGAATTTCTACAATTTTGAGAGGGATTTGAAAAGTTTCAATGGGAATGGGAAGAATTGGGACAAAAATTGGAAAATTTTTAAGGGACTTTGAAAAAATTTCAACTGGAATTTTAGCCATTTTTTTACGTGAAATTGTAAACATGTGGACATGGATTTTGAAAATTCTAGAGAGAATTTTAAAAGCTTCAACAGAATTTCAACAATTTTGAGAGGGATTTGAAAAGTTTCAATGGGAATGGGAAGAATTGAGACAAAAATTGGAAAATTTTTAAGGGACTTTGAAAAAATTTCAACTGGAATTTTAGCCATTTTTTGACGTGAAATTGTAAACATGTGGAAGTGGATTTTGAAAATTCTAGAGAGAATTTTAAAAGCTTCAAGAGAATTTCAACACTTTTGAGAGGGATTTGAAAAGTTTCAATGGGAATGGGAAGAATTGGGACAAAAATTGGAAAATTTTTAAGGGACTTTGAAAAAATTTCAACTGGAATTTTAGCAATTTTTTGACGTGAAATTGTAAACATGTGGACATGGATTTTGAAAATTCTAGAGAGAATTTTAAAAGCTTCAACAGAATTTCAACACTTTTGAGAGGGATTTGAAAAGTTTCAATGGGAATGGGAAGAATTGGGACAAAAATTGGAAAATTTTTCAGGGACTTTGAAAAAATTTCAACTGGAATTTTAGCCATTTTTTTAAGTGAAATTGTAAACATGTGGCCATGGATTTTGAAAATTCTAGAGAGAATTTTAAAAGCTTCAACAGAATTTCTACAATTTTTAGAGGGATTTGAAAAGCTTCAATGGGAATGGGAAGAATTGGGTCAAAAATTGGAAAATTTTTAAGGGACTTTGAAAAAATTTCAACTGGAATTTTAGCCATTTTTTGACGTGAAATTGTAAACATGTGGACATGGATTTTGAAAATTCTAGAGAGAATTTTAAAAGCTTCAACAGAATTTCTACAATTTTGAGAGGGATTTGAAAAGTTTCAATGGGAATGGGAAGAATTGGGACAAAAATTGGAAAATTTTTAAGGGACTTTGAAAAAATTTCAACTGGAATTTTAGCCATTTTTTGACGTGAAATTGTAAACATGTGGACATGGATTTTGAAAATTCTAGAGAGAATTTTAAAAGCTTCAAGAGAATTTCAACAATTTTGAGAGGGATTTGAAAAGTTTCAATGGGAATGGGAAGAATTGGGACAAAAATTGGAAAATTTTTAAGGGACTTTGAAAAAATTTCAAATGGAATTTTAGCCATTTTTTGACGTGAAATTGTAAACATGTGGCCATGGATTTTGAAAATTCTAGAGAGAATTTTAAAAGCTTCAACAGAATTTCAACAATTTTGAGAGGGATTTGAAAAGTTTCAATGGGAATGAGAAGAATTGGGACAAAAATTGGAAAATTTTTCAGGGACTTTGAAAAAATTTCAACTGGAATTTTAGCCATTTTTTTAAGTGAAATTGTAAACATGTGGCCATGGATTTTGAAAATTCTAGAGAGAATTTTAAAAGCTTCAACAGAATTTCTACAATTTTGAGAGGGATTTGAAAAGCTTCAATGGGAATGGGAAGAATTGGGACAAAAATTGGAAAATTTTTAAGGGACTTTGAAAAAATTTCAACTGGAATTTTAGCCATTTTTTTAAGTGAAATTGTAAACATGTGGACATGGATTTTGAAAATTCTAGAGAGAATTTTAAAAGCTTCAAGAGAATTTCAACAATTTTGAGAGGGATTTGAAAAGTTTCAATGGGAATGGGAAGAATTGGGACAAAAATTGGAAAATTTTTAAGGGACTTTGAAAAAATTTCAACTGGAATTTTAGCATTTTTTTGACGTGAAATTGTGAACATGTGGACATGGATATGGAAAATTCTAGAGAGAATTTTAAAAGCTTCAAGAGAATTTCAACAATTTTGAGAGGGATTTGAAAAGTTTCAATGGGAATGGGAAGAATTGGGACAAAAATTGGAAAATTTTTAAGGGACTTTGAAAAAATTTCAACTGGAATTTTAGCAATTTTTTGACGTGAAATTGTAAACATGTGGACATGGATTTTGAAAATTCTAGAGAGAATTTTAAAAGCTTCAAGAGAATTTCAACAATTTTGAGAGGGATTTGAAAAGTTTCAATGGGAATGGGAAGAATTGGGACAAAAATTGGAAAATTTTTAAGGGACTTTGAAAAAATTTCAACTGGAATTTTAGCATTTTTTTGACGTGAAATTGTAAACATGTGGACATGGATATGGAAAATTCTAGAGAGAATTTTAAAAGCTTCAAGAGAATTTCTACAATTTTGAGAGGGATTTGAAAAGTTTCAATGGGAATGGGAAGAATTGGGACAAAAATTGGAAAATTTTTAAGGGACTTTGAAAAAATTTCAACTGGAATTTTAGCCATTTTTTGACGTGAAATTGTAAACATGTGGCCATGGATTTTGAAAATTCTAGAGAGAATTTTAAAAGCTTCAAGAGAATTTCAACAATTTTGAGAGGGATTTGAAAAGTTTCAATGGGAATGGGAAGAATTGAGACAAAAATTGGAAAATTTTTAAGGGACTTTGAAAAAATTTCAACTGGAATTTTAGCCATTTTTTGACGTGAAATTGTAAACATGTGGAAGTGGATTTTGAAAATTCTAGAGAGAATTTTTAAAGCTTCAAGAGAATTTCAACACTTTTGAGAGGGATTTGAAAAGTTTCAATGGGAATGGGAAGAATTGGGACAAAAATTGGAAAATTTTTAAGGGACTTTGAAAAAATTTCAACTGGAATTTTAGCAATTTTTTGACGTGAAATTGTAAACATGTGGACATGGATTTTGAAAATTCTAGAGAGAATTTTAAAAGCTTCAACAGAATTTCCACAATTTTGAGAGGGATTTGAAAAGTTTCAATGGGAATGGGAAGAATTGGGACAAAAATTGGAAAATTTTGAAGGGACTTTGAAAAAATTTCAACTGGAATTTTATCCATTTTTTGACGTGAAATTGTAAACACGTGGCCATGGATTTTGAAAATTCTAGAGAGAATTTTAAAAGCTTCAAGAGAATTTCAACAATTTTGAGAGGGATTTGAAAAGTTTCAATGGGAATGGGAAGAATTGGGACAAAAATTGGAAAATTTTTAAGGGACTTTGAAAAAATTTCAACTGGAATTTTAGCCATTTTTTGACGTGAAATTGTAAACATGTGGACATGGATTTTGAAAATTCTAGAGAGAATTTTAAAAGCTTCAACAGAATTTCTACAATTTTGAGAGGGATTTGAAAAGTTTCAATGGGAATGGGAAGAATTGGGACAAAAATTGGAAAATTTTTAAGGGACTTTGAAAAAATTTCAAATGGAATTTTAGCCATTTTTTGACGTGAAATTGTAAACATGTGGCCATGGATTTTGAAAATTCTAGAGAGAATTTTAAAAGCTTCAACAGAATTTCAACAATTTTGAGAGGGATTTGAAAAGTTTCAATGGGAATGAGAAGAATTGGGACAAAAATTGGAAAATTTTTCAGGGACTTTGAAAAAATTTCAACTGGAATTTTAGCCATTTTTTTAAGTGAAATTGTAAACATGTGGCCATGGATTTTGAAAATTCTAGAGAGAATTTTAAAAGCTTCAACAGAATTTCTACAATTTTGAGAGGGATTTGAAAAGCTTCAATGGGAATGGGAAGAATTGGGACAAAAATTGGAAAATTTTTAAGGGACTTTGAAAAAATTTCAACTGGAATTTTAGCCATTTTTTTAAGTGAAATTGTAAACATGTGGACATGGATTTTGAAAATTCTAGAGAGAATTTTAAAAGCTTCAAGAGAATTTCAACAATTTTGAGAGGGATTTGAAAAGTTTCAATGGGAATGGGAAGAATTGGGACAAAAATTGGAAAATTTTTAAGGGACTTTGAAAAAATTTCAACTGGAATTTTAGCATTTTTTTGACGTGAAATTGTGAACATGTGGACATGGATATGGAAAATTCTAGAGAGAATTTTAAAAGCTTCAAGAGAATTTCTACAATTTTGAGAGGGATTTGAAAAGTTTCAATGGGAATGGGAAGAATTGGGACAAAAATTGGAAAATTTTTAAGGGACTTTGAAAAAATTTCAACTGGAATTTTAGCAATTTTTTGACGTGAAATTGTAAACATGTGGACATGGATTTTGAAAATTCTAGAGAGAATTTTAAAAGCTTCAGGAGAATTTCAACAATTTTGAGAGGGATTTGAAAAGTTTCAATGGGAATGGGAAGAATTGGGACAAAAATTGGAAAATTTTTAAGGGACTTTGAAAAAATTTCAACTGGAATTTTAGCATTTTTTTGACGTGAAATTGTAAACATGTGGACATGGATATGGAAAATTCTAGAGAGAATTTTAAAAGCTTCAAGAGAATTTCTACAATTTTGAGAGGGATTTGAAAAGTTTCAATGGGAATGGGAAGAATTGGGACAAAAATTGGAAAATTTTTAAGGGACTTTGAAAAAATTTCAACTGGAATTTTAGCCATTTTTTGACGTGAAATTGTAAACATGTGGCCATGGATTTTGAAAATTCTAGAGAGAATTTTAAAAGCTTCAAGAGAATTTCAACAATTTTGAGAGGGATTTGAAAAGTTTCAATGGGAATGGGAAGAATTGAGACAAAAATTGGAAAATTTTTAAGGGACTTTGAAAAAATTTCAACTGGAATTTTAGCCATTTTTTGACGTGAAATTGTAAACATGTGGAAGTGGATTTTGAAAATTCTAGAGAGAATTTTAAAAGCTTCAAGAGAATTTCAACACTTTTGAGAGGGATTTGAAAAGTTTCAATGGGAATGGGAAGAATTGGGACAAAAATTGGAAAATTTTTAAGGGACTTTGAAAAAATTTCAACTGGAATTTTAGCAATTTTTTGACGTGAAATTGTAAACATGTGGACATGGATTTTGAAAATTCTAGAGAGAATTTTAAAAGCTTCAACAGAATTTCCACAATTTTGAGAGGGATTTGAAAAGTTTCAATGGGAATGGGAAGAATTGGGACAAAAATTGGAAAATTTTTAAGGGACTTTGAAAAAATTTCAACTGGAATTTTATCCATTTTTTGACGTGAAATTGTAAACACGTGGCCATGGATTTTGAAAATTCTAGAGAGAATTTTAAAAGCTTCAAGAGAATTTCAACAATTTTGAGAGGGATTTGAAAAGTTTCAATGGGAATGGGAAGAATTGGGACAAAAATTGGAAAATTTTTAAGGGACTTTGAAAAAATTTCAACTGGAATTTTAGCCATTTTTTGACGTGAAATTGTAAACATGTGGACATGGATTTTGAAAATTCTAGAGAGAATTTTAAAAGCTTCAACAGAATTTCTACAATTTTGAGAGGGATTTGAAAAGTTTCAATGGGAATGGGAAGAATTGGGACAAAAATTGGAAAATTTTTAAGGGACTTTGAAAAAATTTCAAATGGAATTTTAGCCATTTTTTGACGTGAAATTGTAAACATGTGGCCATGGATTTTGAAAATTCTAGAGAGAATTTTAAAAGCTTCAACAGAATTTCAACAATTTTGAGAGGGATTTGAAAAGTTTCAATGGGAATGAGAAGAATTGGGACAAAAATTGGAAAATTTTTCAGGGACTTTGAAAAAATTTCAACTGGAATTTTAGCCATTTTTTTAAGTGAAATTGTAAACATGTGGCCATGGATTTTGAAAATTCTAGAGAGAATTTTAAAAGCTTCAACAGAATTTCTACAATTTTGAGAGGGATTTGAAAAGCTTCAATGGGAATGGGAAGAATTGGGACAAAAATTGGAAAATTTTTAAGGGACTTTGAAAAAATTTCAACTGGAATTTTAGCCATTTTTTTAAGTGAAATTGTAAACATGTGGACATGGATTTTGAAAATTCTAGAGAGAATTTTAAAAGCTTCAAGAGAATTTCAACAATTTTGAGAGGGATTTGAAAAGTTTCAATGGGAATGGGAAGAATTGGGACAAAAATTGGAAAATTTTTAAGGGACTTTGAAAAAATTTCAACTGGAATTTTAGCATTTTTTTGACGTGAAATTGTGAACATGTGGACATGGATATGGAAAATTCTAGAGAGAATTTTAAAAGCTTCAAGAGAATTTCTACAATTTTGAGAGGGATTTGAAAAGTTTCAATGGGAATGGGAAGAATTGGGACAAAAATTGGAAAATTTTTAAGGGACTTTGAAAAAATTTCAACTGGAATTTTAGCAATTTTTTGACGTGAAATTGTAAACATGTTGAAGTGGATTTTGAAAATTCTAGAGAGAATTTTAAAAGCTTCAAGAGAATTTCTACAATTTTGAGAGGGATTTGAAAAGTTTCAATGGGAATGGGAAGAATTGGGACAAAAATTGGAAAATTTTTAAGGGACTTTGAAAAAATTTCAACTGGAATTTTAGCCATTTTTTTACGTGAAATTGTAAACATGTGGACATGGATTTTGAAAATTCTAGAGAGAATTTTAAAAGCTTCAACAGAATTTCAACAATTTTGAGAGGGATTTGAAAAGTTTCAATGGGAATGGGAAGAATTGGGACAAAAATTGGAAAATTTTTAAGGGACTTTGAAAAAATTTCAACTGGAATTTTAGCAATTTTTTGACGTGAAATTGTAAACATGTGGACATGGATTTTGAAAATTCTAGAGAGAATTTTAAAAGCTTCAACAGAATTTCAACAATTTTGAGAGGGATTTGAAAAGTTTCAATGGGAATGGGAAGAATTGGGACAAAAATTGGAAAATTTTTAAGGGACTTTGAAAAAATTTCAACTGGAATTTTATCCATTTTTTGACGTGAAATTGTAAACACATGGACATGGATTTTGAAAATTCTAGAGAGAATTTTAAAAGCTTCAAGAGAATTTCAACAATTTTGAGAGGGATTTGAAAAGTTTCAATGGGAATGGGAAGAATTGGGACAAAAATTGGAAAATTTTTAAGGGACTTTGAAAAAATTTCAACTGGAATTTTAGCAATTTTTTGACGTGAAATTGTAAACATGTTGAAGTGGATTTTGAAAATTCTAGAGAGAATTTTAAAAGCTTCAAGAGAATTTCAACAATTTTGAGAGGGATTTGAAAAGTTTCAATGGGAATGGGAAGAATTGGGACAAAAATTGGAAAATTTTTAAGGGACTTTGAAAAAATTTCAACTGGAATTTTAGCCATTTTTTGACGTGAAATTGTAAACACGTGGACATGGATTTTGAAAATTCTAGAGAGAATTTTAAAAGCTTCAACAGAATTTCAACAATTTTGAGAGGGATTTGAAAAGTTTCAATGGGAATGGGAAGAATTGGGACAAAAATTGGAAAATTTTTAAGGGACTTTGAAAAAATTTCAACTGGAATTTTAGCCATTTTTTGACGTGAAATTGTAAACATGTGGACATGGATTTTGAAAGTTCTAGAGAGAATTTTAAAAGCTTCAAGAGAATTTCAACAATTTTGAGAGGGATTTGAAAAGTTTCAATGGGAATGGAAAGAATTGGGACAAAAATTGGAAAATTTTTAAGGGACTTTGAAAAAATTTCAACTGGAATTTTAGCCATTTTTTGACGTGAAATTGTAAACATGTGGAAGTGGATTTTGAAAATTCTAGAGAGAATTTTAAAAGCTTCAAGAGAATTTCAACAATTTTGAGAGGGATTTGAAAAGTTTCAATGGGAATGGGAAGAATTGGGACAAAAATTGGAAAATTTTTCAGGGACTTTGAAAAAATTTCAACTGGAATTTTAGCAATTTTTTTACGTGAAATTGTGAACATGTGGACATGGATTTTGAAAATTCTAGAGAGAATTTTAAAAGCTTCAACAGAATTTCAACAATTTTGAGAGGGATTTGAAAAGTTTCAATGGGAATGGGAAGAATTGGGACAAAAATTGGAAAATTTTTAAGGGACTTTGAAAAAATTTCAACTGGAATTTTAGCCATTTTTTGATGTGAAATTGTAAAGATGTGGACATGGATTTTGAAAATTCTAGAGAGAATTTTTAAAGCTTTAACAGAATTTCAACAATTTTGAGAGGGATTTGAGAAGTTTCAATGGGAATGGGAAGAATTGGGACAAAAATTGGAAAATTTTTAAGGGACTTTGAAAAAATTTCAACTGGAATTTTAGCATTTTTTTTACGTGAAATTGTAAACATGTGGACATGGATTTTGAAAATTCTAGAGAGAATTTTAAAAGCTTCAACAGAATTTCTACAATTTTGAGAGGGATTTGAAAAGTTTCAATGGGAATGGGAAGAATTGGGACAAAAATTGGAAAATTTTTAAGGGACTTTGAAAAAATTTCAACTGGAATTTTAGCCATTTTTTGACGTGAAATTGTAAACATGTGGACATGGATTTTGAAAATTCTAGAGAGAATTTTAAAAGCTTCAAGAGAATTTCAACAATTTTGAGAGGGATTTGAAAAGTTTCAATGGGAATGGGAAGAATTGGGACAAAAATTGGAAAATTTTTAAGGGACTTTGAAAAAATTTCAACTGGAATTTTAGCCATTTTTTGACGTGAAATTGTAAACATGTGGCCATGGATTTTGAAAATTCTAGAGAGAATTTTAAAAGCTTCAACAGAATTTCAACAATTTTGAGAGGGATTTGAAAAGTTTCAATGGGAATGAGAAGAATTGGGACAAAAATTGGAAAATTTTTCAGGGACTTTGAAAAAATTTCAACTGGAATTTTAGCCATTTTTTAAGTGAAATTGTAACATGTGGCCATGGATTTTGAAAATTCTAGAGAGAATTTTAAAAGCTTCAACAGAATTTCAACAATTTTGAGAGGGATTTGAAAAGTTTCAATGGGAATGGGAAGAATTGAGACAAAAATTGGAAAATTTTTAAGGGACTTTGAAAAATTTCAACTGGAATTTAGCCATTTTTTGACGTGAAATTGTAAACATGTGGAAGTGGATTTTGAAAATTCTAGAGAGAATTTTAAAAGCTTCAAGAGAATTTCAACACTTTTGAGAGGGATTTGAAAAGTTTCAATGGGAATGGGAAGAATTGGGACAAAAAATTGGAAAATTTTTAAGGGACTTTGAAAAAATTTCAACTGGAATTTTAGCAATTTTTTGACGTGAAATTGTAAACATGTGGACATGGATTTTGAAAATTCTAGAGAGAATTTTAAAAGCTTCAACAGAATTTCAACACTTTTGAGAGGGATTTGAAAAGTTTCAATGGGAATGGGAAGAATTGGGACAAAAATTGGAAAATTTTGAAGGGACTTTGAAAAAAATTTCAACTGGAATTTTAGCAATTTTTTTATGTGAAATTGTAAACATGTGGACATGGATTTTGAAAATTCTAGAGAGAATTTTAAAAGCTTCAACAGAATTTCAACAATTTTGAGAGGGATTTGAAAAGTTTCAATGGGAATGGGAAGAATTGGGACAAAAATTGGAAAATTTTTCAGGGACTTTGAAAAAATTTCAACTGGAATTTTAGCCATTTTTTGACGTGAAATTGTAAACATGTGGACATGGATTTTGAAAATTCTAGAGAGAATTTTAAAAGCTTCAAGAGAATTTCAACAATTTTGAGAGGGATTTGAAAAGTTTCAATGGGAATGGGAAGAATTGGGACAAAAATTGGAAAATTTTTAAGGGACTTTGAAAAAATTTCAAATGGAATTTTAGCCATTTTTTGACGTGAAATTGTAAACATGTGGCCATGGATTTTGAAAATTCTAGAGAGAATTTTAAAAAGCTTCAACAGAATTTCAACAATTTTGAGAGGGATTTGAAAAGTTTCAATGGAATGAGAAGAATTGGGACAAAAATTGGAAAATTTTTCAGGGACTTTGAAAAAATTTCAACTGGAATTTTAGCCATTTTTTGATGTGAAATTGTAAAGATGTGGACATGGATTTTGAAAATTCTAGAGAGAATTTTTAAAGCTTTAACAGAATTTCAACAATTTTGAGAGGGATTTTGAGAAGTTTCAATGGGAATGGGAAGAATTGGGACAAAAATTGGAAAATTTTTAAGGGACTTTGAAAAAATTTCAACTGGAATTTTAGCCATTTTTTGACGTGAAATTGTAAACATGTGGACATGGATTTTGAAAATTCTAGAGAGAATTTTTAAAAGCTTCAACAGAATTTCAACAATTTTGAGAGGGATTTGAAAAGTTTCAATGGGAATGGGAAGAATTGGGACAAAAATTGGAAAATTTTCAGGGACTTTGAAAAAATTTCAACTGGAATTTTAGCCATTTTTTGACGTGAAATTGTAAACATGTGGACATGGATTTTGAAAATTCTAGAGAGAATTTTAAAAGCTTCAAGAGAATTTCAACAATTTTGAGAGGGATTTGAAAAGTTTCAATGGGAATGGGAAGAATTGGGACAAAAATTGGAAAATTTTTAAGGGACTTTGAAAAAAATTTCAACTGGAAATTTTAGCCATTTTTTGACGTGAAATTGTAAACATGTGGCCATGGATTTTGAAAATTCTAGAGAGAATTTTAAAAGCTTCAACAGAATTTCAACAATTTTGAGAGGGATTTGAAAAGTTTCAATGGGAATGAGAAGAATTGGGACAAAAATTGGAAAATTTTTCAGGGACTTTGAAAAAATTTCAACTGGAATTTTAGCCATTTTTTTAAGTGAAATTGTAAACATGTGGCCATGGATTTTGAAAATTCTAGAGAGAATTTTAAAAGCTTCAACAGAATTTCAACAATTTTTAGAGGGATTTGAAAAGCTTCAATGGGAATGGGAAGAATTGGGTCAAAAATTGGAAAATTTTTAAGGGACTTTGAAAAAAATTTTCAACTGGAATTTTAGCCATTTTTTGACGTGAAATTGTAAACATGTGGACATGGATTTTGAAAATTCTAGAGAGAATTTTAAAAGCTTCAACAGAATTTCTACAATTTTGAGAGGGATTTGAAAAGTTTCAATGGGAATGGGAAGGAATTGGGACAAAAATTGGAAAATTTTTTAAGGGACTTTGAAAAAATTTCAACTGGAATTTTAGCCATTTTTTGACGTGAAATTGTAAACATGTGGACATGGATTTTGAAAATTCTAGAGAGAATTTTAAAAGCTTCAAGAGAATTTCAACAATTTTGAGAGGGATTTGAAAAGTTTCAATGGGAATGGGAAGAATTGGGACAAAAATTGGAAAATTTTTAAGGGACTTTGAAAAAATTTCAACTGGAATTTTAGCCATTTTTTGACGTGAAATTGTAAACATGTGGCCATGGATTTTGAAAATTCTAGAGAGAATTTTAAAGCTTCAACAGAATTTCAACAATTTTGAGAGGGATTTGAAAAGTTTCAATGGGAATGGGAAGAATTGGGACAAAAATTGGAAAATTTTTCAGGGACTTTGAAAAAATTTCAACTGGAATTTTAGCCATTTTTTGACGTGAAATTGTAAACATGTGGCCATGGATTTTGAAAATTCTAGAGAGAATTTTAAAAGCTTCAACAGAATTTCTACAATTTTGAGAGGGATTTGAAAAGCTTCAATGGGAATGGGAAGAATTGGGTCAAAAATTGGAAAAATTTTTAAGGGACTTTGAAAAAAATTTCAACTGGAATTTTAGCCATTTTTTGACGTGAAATTGTAAACATGTGGACATGGATTTTGAAAATTCTAGAGAGAATTTTAAAAGCTTCAAGAGAATTTCAACAATTTTGAGAGGGATTTGAAAAGTTTCAATGGGAATGGGAAGAATTGGGACAAAAATTGGAAAATTTTTAAGGGACTTTGAAAAAATTTCAACTGGAATTTTAGCATTTTTTTGACGTGAAATTGTGAACATGTGGACATGGAATTTTGAAAATTCTAGAGAGAATTTTAAAAGCTTCAAGAGAATTTCAACAATTTTGAGAGGGATTTGAAAAGTTTCAATGGGAATGGGAAGAATTGGGACAAAAATTGGAAAATTTTTAAGGGACTTTGAAAAAATTTCAACTGGAATTTTAGCATTTTTTTGACGTGAAATTGTAAACATGTGGACATGGATATGGAAAATTCTAGAGAGAATTTTAAAAGCTTCAAGAGAATTTCTACAATTTTGAGAGGGATTTGAAAAGTTTCAATGGGAATGGGAAGAATTGGGACAAAAATTGGAAAATTTTTTAAGGGACTTTGAAAAAAATTTCAACTGGAATTTTAGCCATTTTTTGACGTGAAATTGTAAACATGTGGACATGGATTTTGAAAATTCTAGAGAGAATTTTAAAAAGCTTCAAGAGAATTTCAACAATTTTGAGAGGGATTTGAAAAGTTTCAATGGGAATGGAAGAATTGGGACAAAAATTGGAAAATTTTTAAGGGACTTTGAAAAAATTTCAACTGGAATTTTAGCCATTTTTTGACGTGAAATTGTAAACACGTGGCCATGGATTTTGAAAATTCTAGAGAGAATTTTAAAAGCTTCAAGAGAATTTCAACAATTTTGAGAGGGATTTGAAAAGTTTCAATGGGAATGGGAAGAATTGGGACAAAAATTGGAAAATTTTTAAGGGACTTTGAAAAAATTTCAACTGGAATTTTAGCCATTTTTTGACGTGAAATTGTAAACATGTGGACATGGATTTTGAAAAATTCTAGAGAGGAATTTTAAAAGCTTCAACAGAATTTCAACACTTTTGAGAGGGATTTGAAAAGTTTCAATGGGAATGGGAAGAATTGGGACAAAAATTGGAAAATTTTTTAAGGGACTTTGAAAAAATTTCAAATGGAATTTTAGCCATTTTTTGACGTGAAAATTGTAAACATGTGGCCATGGATTTTGAAAATTCTAGAGAGAATTTTAAAAGCTTCAACAGAATTTCAACAATTTTGAGAGGGATTTGAAAAGTTTCAATGGGAATGAGAAGAATTGGGACAAAAATTGGAAAATTTTTAAGGGACTTTGAAAAAAATTTCAACTGGAATTTTAGCCATTTTTTTAAGTGAAATTGTAAACATGTGGCCATGGATTTTGAAAATTCTAGAGAGAATTTTAAAAGCTTCAAGAGAATTTCAACAATTTTGAGAGGATTTGAAAAGTTTTCAATGGGAATGGGAAGAATTGGGACAAAAATTGGAAAATTTTTAAGGGACTTTGAAAAAATTTCAACTGGAATTTTAGCCATTTTTTGACGTGAAATTGTAAACATGTGGCCATGGATTTTGAAAATTCTAGAGAGAATTTTAAAAGCTTCAAGAGAATTTCAACAATTTTGAGAGGGATTTGAAAAGTTTCAATGGGAATGGGAAGAATTTGGGACAAAAATTGGAAAATTTTTAAGGGACTTTTGAAAAAATTTCAACTGGAATTTTATCCAATTTTTGACGTGAAATTGTAAACACGTGGACATGGATTTTGAAAATTCTAGAGAGAATTTTAAAAGCTTCAAGAGAATTTCAACCATTTTGAGAGGGATTTGAAAAGTTTCAATGGGAATGGGAAGGAATTGGGACAAAAAATTGGAAAATTTTTAAGGGACTTTGAAAAAATTTCAACTGGAATTTTTAGCCATTTTTTGACGTGAAATTGTAAACACGTGGCCATGGATTTTGAAAATTCTAGAGAGAATTTTAAAAGCTTCAAGAGAAATTTTCAACAATTTTGAGAGGGATTTGAAAAGTTTCAATGGGAATGGGAAGAATTGGGACAAAAATTGGAAAATTTTTAAGGGACTTTGAAAAAATTTCAACTGGAATTTTAGCCATTTTTTGACGTAAAATTGTAAACATGTGGACATGGATTTTGAAAATTCTAGAGAGAATTTTAAAAGCTTCAACAGAATTTCAACACTTTTGAGAGGGATTTGAAAAGTTTCAATGGGAATGGGAAGAATTGGGACAAAAATTGGAAAATTTTTAAGGGACTTTGAAAAAATTTCAAATGGAATTTTAGCCATTTTTTGACGTGAAATTGTAAACATGTGGCCATGGATTTTGAAAATTCTAGAGAGAATTTTTAAAAGCTTCAACAGAATTTCAACAATTTTGAGAGGGATTTGAAAAGTTTCAATGGGAATGAGAAGAATTGGGACAAAAATTGGAAAATTTTTAAGGGACTTTGAAAAAATTTCAACTGGAATTTTAGCCATTTTTTGACGTGAAATTGTAAACATGTGGAAGTGGATTTTGAAAATTCTAGAGAGAATTTTAAAAGCTTCAAGAGAATTTCAACACTTTTGAGAGGGATTTGAAAAGTTTCAATGGGAATGGGAAGAATTGGGACAAAAATTGGAAAATTTTTAAGGGACTTTGAAAAAATTTCAACTGGAATTTTAGCAATTTTTTGACGTGAAATTGTAAACATGTGGACATGGATATGGAAAAATTCTAGAGAGAATTTTAAAAGCTTCAAGAGAATTTCTACAATTTTGAGAGGGATTTGAAAAGTTTCAATGGGAATGGGAAGAATTGGGACAAAAATTGGAAAATTTTTAAGGGACTTTGAAAAAATTTCAACTGGAATTTTAGCCATTTTTTGACGTGAAATTGTAAACATGTGGACATGGATTTTGAAAATTCTAGAGAGAATTTTAAAAGCTTCAAGAGAATTTCAACAATTTTGAGAGGGATTTGAAAAGTTTCAATGGGAATGGGAAGAATTGAGACAAAAATTGGAAAATTTTTAAGGGACTTTGAAAAAATTTCAACTGGAATTTTATCCATTTTTTGACGTGAAATTGTAAACACGTGGACATGGATTTTGAAAATTCTAGAGAGAATTTTAAAAGCTTCAACAGAATTTCAACAATTTTGAGAGGGATTTGAAAAGTTTCAATGGGAATGGGAAGAATTGGGACAAAAATTGGAAAATTTTTAAGGGACTTTGAAAAAATTTCAACTGGAATTTTAGCCATTTTTTGACGTGAAATTGTAAACATGTGGAAGTGGATTTTGAAAATTCTAGAGAGAATTTTAAAAGCTTCAAGAGAATTTCAACACTTTTGAGAGGGATTTGAAAAGTTTCAATGGGAATGGGAAGGAATTGGGACAAAAATTGGAAAATTTTTAAGGGACTTTGAAAAAATTTCAACTGGAATTTTTAGCAATTTTTTGACGTGAAATTGTAAACATGTGGACATGGATTTTGAAAATTCTAGAGGAATTTTAAAAGCTTCAACAGAATTTCAACAATTTTGAGAGGGATTTGAAAAGTTTCAATGGGAATGGGAAGAATTGGGACAAAAATTGGAAAATTTTTAAGGGACTTTGAAAAAATTTCAACTGGAATTTTTAGCAATTTTTTTATGTGAAATTGTAAACATGTGGACATGGATTTTGAAAATTCTAGAGAGAATTTTAAAAGCTTCAACAGAATTTCAACAATTTTGAGAGGGATTTGAAAAGTTTCAATGGGAATGGGAAGAATTGGGACAAAATTGGAAAATTTTTAAGGGACTTTGAAAAAATTTCAACTGGAATTTTAGCCATTTTTTTACGTTAAATTGTAAACATGTGGACATGGATTTTGAAAATTCTAGAGAGAATTTTAAAAGCTTCAACAGAATTTCAACAATTTTGAGAGGGATTTGAAAAGTTTCAATGGGAATGGGAAGAATTGGGACAAAAATTGGAAAATTTTTAAGGGACTTTGAAAAAATTTCAACTGGAATTTTAGCCATTTTTTGACGTGAAATTGTAAACATGTGGAAGTGGATTTTGAAAATTCTAGAGAGAATTTTAAAAGCTTCAAGAGAATTTCAACACTTTTGAGAGGGATTTGAAAAGTTTCAATGGGAATGGGAAGAATTGGGACAAAAATTGGAAAATTTTTAAGGGACTTTGAAAAAAATTTCAACTGGAATTTTAGCAATTTTTTGACGTGAAATTGTAAACATGTGGACATGGATATGGAAAATTCTAGAGAGAATTTTAAAAGCTTCAGAGAATTTCAACAATTTTGAGAGGGATTTGAAAAGTTTCAATGGGAATGGGAAGAATTGGGACAAAAATTGGAAAATTTTTAAGGGACTTTGAAAAAATTTCAACTGGAATTTTAGCAATTTTTTGACGTGAAATTGTAAACATGTGGACATGGATTTTGAAAATTCTAGAGAGAATTTTAAAAGCTTCAACAGAATTTCAACACTTTTGAGAGGGATTTGAAAAGTTTCAATGGGAATGGGAAGAATTGGGACAAAAATTGGAAAATTTTTAAGGGACTTTGAAAAAATTTCAACTGGAATTTTAGCAATTTTTTTATGTGAAATTGTAAACATGTGGACATGGATTTTGAAAATTCTAGAGAGAATTTTAAAAGCTTCAACAGAATTTCAACAATTTTGAGAGGGATTTGAAAAGTTTCAATGGGAATGGGAAGAATTGGGACAAAAATTGGAAAATTTTTAAGGGACTTTGAAAAAATTTCAACTGGAATTTTAGCCATTTTTTTACGTGAAATTGTAAACATGTGGACATGGATTTTGAAAATTCTAGAGAGAATTTTAAAAGCTTCAACAGAATTTCAACAATTTTGAGAGGGATTTGAAAAAGTTTCAATGGGAATGGGAAGAATTGAGACAAAAATTGGAAAATTTTTAAGGGACTTTGAAAAAATTTCAACTGGAATTTTAGCCATTTTTTGACGTGAAATTGTAAACACGTGGACATGGATTTTGAAAATTCTAGAGAGAATTTTAAAAGCTTCAAGAGAATTTCAACACTTTTGAGAGGGATTTGAAAAGTTTCAATGGGAATGGGAAGAATTGGGACAAAAATTGGAAAATTTTTAAGGGACTTTGAAAAAATTTCAACTGGAATTTTAGCAATTTTTTTGACGTGAAATTGTAAACATGTGGACATGGATTTTGAAAATTCTAGAGAGAATTTTAAAAGCTTCAACAGAATTTCAACAATTTTGAGAGGGATTTGAAAAGTTTTCAATGGGAATGGGAAGAATTGGGACAAAAATTGGAAAATTTTTAAGGGACTTTGAAAAAATTTCAACTGGAATTTTAGCAATTTTTTTATGTGAAATTGTAAACATGTGGACATGGATTTTGAAAATTCTAGAGAGAATTTTAAAAGCTTCAACAGAATTTCAACAATTTTGAGAGGGATTTGAAAAGTTTCAATGGGAATGGGAAGAATTGGGACAAAAATTGGAAAATTTTTAAGGGACTTTGAAAAAAATTTCAACTGGAATTTTAGCCATTTTTTGACGTGAAATTGTAAACATGTGGACATGGATTTTGAAAATTCTAGAGAGAATTTTAAAAGCTTCAACAGAATTTCAACAATTTTGAGAGGATTTGAAAAGTTTCAATGGGAATGGGAAGAATTGGGACAAAAATTGGAAAATTTTTAAGGGACTTTGAAAAAATTTCAACTGGAATTTTATCCATTTTTTGACGTGAAATTGTAAACTCGTGGACATGGATTTTGAAAATTCTAGAGAGAATTTTAAAAGCTTCAAGAGAATTTCAACAATTTTGAGAGGGATTTGAAAAGTTTCAATGGGAATGGGAAGAATTGAGACAAAAATTGGAAAATTTTTAAGGGACTTTGAAAAAATTTCAACTGGAATTTTATCCATTTTTTGACGTGAAATTGTAAACACGTGGACATGGATTTTGAAAATTCTAGAGAGAATTTTAAAAGCTTCAAGAGAATTTCAACAATTTTGAAAGGGATTTGAAAAGTTTCAATGGGAATGGGAAGAATTGGGACAAAAATTGGAAAATTTTTAAGGGACTTTGAAAAAATTTCAACTGGAATTTTAGCCATTTTTTGACGTGAAATTGTAAACATGTGGAAGTGGATTTTGAAAATTCTAGAGAGAATTTTAAAAGCTTCAAGAGAATTTCAACACTTTTTGAGAGGGATTTGAAAAGTTTCAATGGGAATGGGAAGAATTGGGACAAAAATTGGAAAATTTTTAAGGGACTTTGAAAAAATTTCAACTGGAATTTTAGCAATTTTTTGACGTGAAATTGTAAACATGTGGACATGGATTTTGAGAAAATTCTAGAGAGAATTTTAAAAGCTTCAACAGAATTTCAACACTTTTGAGAGGGATTTGAAAAGTTTCAATGGGATGGGAAGAATTGGGACAAAAATTGGAAAATTTTTAAGGGACTTTGAAAAAATTTCAACTGGAATTTTAGCAATTTTTTTATGTGAAATTGTAAACATGTGGCCATGGATTTTGAAAATTCTAGAGAGAATTTTAAAAGCTTCAACAGAATTTCAACAATTTTTGAGAGGGATTTGAAAAGTTTCAATGGGAATGGGAAGAATTGGGACAAAAATTGGAAAATTTTTTAAGGGACTTTGAAAAAATTTCAACTGGAATTTTAGCCATTTTTTACGTGAAATTGTAAACATGTGGACATGGATTTTGAAAATTCTAGAGAGAATTTTAAAGCTTCAACAGAATTTCAACAATTTTGAGAGGGATTTGAAAAGTTTCAATGGGAATGGGAAGAATGGAGACAAAAATTGGAAAATTTTTAAGGGACTTTGAAAAAAATTTCAACTGGAATTTTAGCCATTTTTTGACGTGAAATTGTAAACACGTGGACATGGATTTTGAAAATTCTAGAGAGAATTTTAAAAGCTTCAAGAGAATTTCAACAATTTTGAGAGGGATTTGAAAAGTTTCAATGGGAATGGGAAGAATTGGGACAAAAATTGGAAAATTTTTAAGGGACTTTGAAAAAATTTCAACTGGAATTTTAGCCATTTTTTTACGTGAAA
>NW_028116265.1:0-79711 GCF_964273445.1 Streptopelia decaocto
CAAAATCCACTTCAACATGTTTACAATTTCACGTCAAAAAATTGCTAAATTCCAGTTGAAATTTTTTCAAAGTCGCTTAAAAATTTCCAATTTTTGTCCCAATTCTTCCCATTCCCATTGAAACTTTTCAAATCCCTCTCAAAATTGTTGAAATTCTGTTGAAGCTTTTAAAATTCTCTCTAGAATTCTCAAAATCCATGTCCACATGTTTACAATTTCACGTCAAAAAATGGCTAAAATTCCAGTTGAAATTTTTTCAAAGTCCCTTAAAAATTTTCCAATTTTTGTCCCAATTCTTCCCATTCCCATTGAAACTTTTCAAATCCCTCTCAAAATTGTTGAAATTCTGTTGAAGCTTTTAAAATTCTCTCTAGAATTTTCAAAATCCATGGCCACATGTTTACAATTTCACGTCAAAAAATGGCTAAAATTCCAGTTGAAATTTTTTCAAAGTCCCTGAAAAATTTTCCAATTTTTGTCCCAATTCTTCCCATTCCCATTGAAACTTTTCAAATCCCTCTCAAAACTGTTGAAATTCTGTTGAAGCTTTTAAAATTCTCTCTAGAATTTTCAAAATCCATGTCCACATGTTTACAATTTCACGTCAAAAAATGGCTAAATTCCAGTTGAAATTTTTTCAAAGTCCCTTAAAAATTTTCCAATTTTTGTCCCAATTCTTCCCATGCCCATTGAAACTTTTCAAATCCCTCTCAAAATTGTTGAAATTCTCTTGAAGCTTTTAAAATTCTCTCTAGAATTTTCAAAATCCATGTCCACATGTTTACAATTTCACGTCAAAAATGGCTAAAATTCCAGTTGAAATTTTTTCAAAGTCCCTTAAAAATTTTCCAATTTTTGTCCCAATTCTTCCCATTCCCATTGAAACTTTTCAAATCCCTCTCAAAATTGTTGAAATTCTCTTGAAGCTTTTAAAAGTCTCTCTAGAATTTTCAAAATCCATGGCCACATGTTTACAATTTCACGTCAAAAAATTGCTAAAATTCCAGTTGAAATTTTTTCAAAGTCCCTTAAAAATTTTCCAATTTTTGTCCCAATTCTTCCCATTCCCATTGAAACTTTTCAAATCCCTCTCAAAATTGTTGAAATTCTGTTGAAGCTTTTAAAATTCTCTCTAGAATTTTCAAAATCCATGGCCACATGTTTACAATTTCACGTCAAAAAATGGCTAAAATTCCAGTTGAAATTTTTTCAAAGTCCCTTAAAAAATTTCCAATTTTTGTCCCAATTCTTCCCATTCCCATTGAAACTTTTCAAATCCCTCTCAAAATTGTTGAAATTCTGTTGAAGCTTTTAAAATTCTCTCTAGAATTTTCAAAATCCATGGCCACATGTTTACAATTTCACGTCAAAAAATGGCTAAAATTCCAGTTGACATTTTTTCAAAGTCCCTGAAAAATTTTCCAATTTTTGTCCCAATTCTTCCCATTCCCATTGAAACTTTTCAAATCCCTCTCAAAATTGTTGAAATTCTGTTGAAGCTTTTAAAATTCTCTCTAGAATTTTCAAAATCCACTTCAACATGTTCACAATTTCACGTCAAAAAATGGCTAAAATTCCAGTTGAAATTTTTTCAAAGTCCCTTAAAAATTTTCCAATTTTTGTCCCAATTCTTCCCATTCCCATTGAAACTTTTCAAATCCCTCTCAAAATTGTTGAAATTCTCTTGAAGCTTTTAAAATTCTCTCTAGAATTTTCAAAATCCATGTCCACATGTTTACAATTTCACGTCAAAAAATGGCTAAAATTTTAGTTGAAATTTTTTCAAAGTCCCTTAAAAATTTTCCAATTTTTGTCCCAATTCTTCCCATTCCCATTGAAACTTTTCAAATCCCTCTCAAAATTGTTGAAATTCTCTTGAAGCTTTTAAAATTCTCTCTAGAATTTTCAAAATCCACTTCAACATGTTTACAATTTCACGTCAAAAAATTGCTAAATTCCAGTTGAAATTTTTTCAAAGTCGCTTAAAAATTTTCCAATTTTTGTCCCAATTCTTCCCATTCCCATTGAAACTTTTCAAATCCCTCTCAAAATTGTTGAAATTCTGTTGAAGCTTTTAAAATTCTCTCTAGAATTCTCAAAATCCATGTCCACATGTTTACAATTTCACGTCAAAAAATGGCTAAAATTCCAGTTGAAATTTTTTCAAAGTCCCTGAAAAATTTTCCAATTTTTGTCCCAATTCTTCCCATTCCCATTGAAACTTTTCAAATCCCTCTCAAAATTGTTGAAATTCTGTTGAAGCTTTTAAAATTCTCTCTAGAATTTTCAAATCCATGGCCACATGTTTACAATTTCACGTCAAAAAATGGCTAAAATTCCAGTTGAAATTTTTTCAAAGTCCCTGAAAAATTTTCCAATTTTTGTCCCAATTCTTCCCATTCCCATTGAATCTTTTCAAATCCCTCTCAAAATTGTTGAAATTCTCTTGAAGCTTTTAAAATTCTCTCTAGAATTTTCAAAATCCATGGCCACATGTTTACAATTTCACGTCAAAAAATGGCTAAAATTCCAGTTGAAATTTTTTCAAAGTCCCTTAAAAATTTTCCAATTTTTGTCCCAATTCTTCCCATTCCCATTGAAACTTTTCAAATCCCTCTCAAAATTGTTGAAATTCTCTTGAAGCTTTTAAAATTCTCTCTAGAATTTTCAAAATCCATGTCCACATGTTTACAATTTCACGTCAAAAAATGGCTAAAATTCCAGTTGAAATTTTTTCAAAGTCCCTGAAAATTTTCCAATTTTTGTCCCAATTCTTCCCATTCCCATTGAAACTTTTCAAATCCCTCTCAAAATTGTTGAAATTCTCTTGAAGCTTTTAAAATTCTCTCTAGAATTTTCAAAATCCATGGCCACATGTTTACAATTTCACGTCAAAAAATTGCTAAAATTCCAGTTGAAATTTTTTCAAAGTCCCTTAAAAATTTTCCAATTTTTGTCCCAATTCTTCCCATTCCCATTGAAACTTTTCAAATCCCTCTCAAAATTGTTGAAATTCTGTTGAAGCTTTTAAAATTCTCTCTAGAATTTTCAAAATCCATGGCCACATGTTTACAATTTCACGTCAAAAAATGGCTAAAATTCCAGTTGAAATTTTTTCAAAGTCCCTTAAAAAATTTTCCAATTTTTGTCCCAATTCTTCCCATTCCCATTGAAACTTTTCAAATCCCTCTCAAAATTGTTGAAATTCTGTTGAAGCTTTTAAAATTCTCTCTAGAATTTTCAAAATCCATGGCCACATGTTTACAATTTCACGTAAAAAATGGCTAAAATTCCAGTTGAAATTTTTTCAAAGTCCCTTCAAAATTTTCCAATTTTGTCCCAATTCTTCCCATTCCCATTGAAACTTTTGAAATCCCTCTCAAAATTGTTGAAATTCTGTTGAAGCTTTTAAAATTCTCTCTAGAATTTTCAAAATCCACTTCAACATGTTTACAATTTCACGTCAAAAAATGGCTAAAATTCCAGTTGACATTTTTTCAAAGTCCCTGAAAAATTTTCCAATTTTTGTCCCAATTCTTCCCATTCCCATTGAAACTTTTCAAATCTCTCTCAAAATTGTTGAAATTCTGTTGAAGCTTTTAAAATTCTCTCTAGAATTTTCAAAATCCATGGCCACATGTTTACAATTTCACGTCAAAAAATGGCTAAAATTCCAGTTGAAATTTTTTCAAAGTCCCTTAAAATTTTCCAATTTTTGTCCCAATTCTTCCCATTCCCATTGAAACTTTTCAAATCCCTCTCAAAATTGTTGAAATTCTCTTGAAGCTTTTAAAATTCTCTCTAGAATTTTCAAAATCCACTTCAACATGTTTACAATTTCACGTCAAAAAATGGCTAAAATTCCAGTTGACATTTTTTCAAAGTCCCTTAAAAATTTTCCAATTTTTGTCCCAATTCTTCCCATTCCCATTGAAACTTTTCAAATCCCTCTCAAAACTGTTGAAATTCTGTTGAAGCTTTTAAAATTCTCTCTAGAATTTTCAAAATCCATGGCCACATGTTTACAATTTCACGTCAAAAAATGGCTAAAATTCCAGTTGAAATTTTTTCGAAGTCCCTTAAAAATTTTCCCATTTTTGTCCCAATTCTTCCCATTCCCATTGAAACTTTTCAAATCCCTCTCAAAATTGTTGAAATTCTCTTGAAGCTTTTAAAATTCTCTCTAGAATTTTCAAAATCCATGTCCACATGTTTACAATTTCATGTCAAAAAATGGCTAAAATTCCAGTTGAAATGTTTTCAAAGTCCCTTCAAAATTTTCCAATTTTTGTCCCAATTCTTCCCATTCCCATTGAAACTTTTCAAATCCCTCTCAAAATTGTTGAAATTCTCTTGAAGCTTTTAAAATTCTCTCTAGAATTTTCAAAATCCATGGCCACATGTTTACAATTTCACGTCAAAAAATTGCTAAAATTCCAGTTGAAATTTTTTCAAAGTCCCTTAAAAATTTTCCAATTTTTGTCCCAATTCTTCCCATTCCCATTGAAACTTTTCAAATCCCTCTCAAAATTGTTGAAATTCTGTTGAAGCTTTTAAAATTCTCTCTAGAATTTTCAAAATCCATGTCCACATGTTTACAATTTCACGTCAAAAAATGGCTAAAATTCCAGTTGAAATTTTTTCAAAGTCCCTGAAAAATTTTCCAATTTTTGTCCCAATTCTTCCCATTCCCATTGAAACTTTTCAAATCCCTCTCAAAATTGTTGAAATTCTGTTGAAGCTTTTAAAATTCTCTCTAGAATTTTCAAAATCCATGTCCACATGTTCACAATTTCACGTCAAAAAATGGCTAAAATTCCAGTTGAAATTTTTTCAAAGTCCCTGAAAAATTTTCCAATTTTTGTCCCAATTCTTCCCATTCCCATTGAAACTTTTCAAATCCCTCTCAAAATTGTTGAAATTCTGTTGAAGCTTTTAAAATTCTCTCTAGAATTTTCAAAATCCATGGCCACATGTTTACAATTTCACGTCAAAAAATGGCTAAAATTCCAGTTGAAATTTTTTCAAAGTCCCTTAAAAATTTTCCAATTTTTGTCCCAATTCTTCCCATTCCCATTGAAACTTTTCAAATCCCTCTCAAAATTGTTGAAATTCTCTTGAAGCTTTTAAAATTCTCTCTAGAATTTTCAAAATCCATGGCCACATGTTTACAATTTCACGTCAAAAAATGGCTAAAATTCCAGTTGAAATTTTTTCAAAGTCCCTTAAAAATTTTCCAATTTTTGTCCCAATTCTTCCCATTCCCATTGAAACTTTTCAAATCCCTCTCAAAATTGTTGAAATTCTCTTGAAGCTTTTAAAATTCTCTCTAGAATTTTCAAAATCCATGGCCACATGTTTACAATTTCACGTCAAAAAATGGCTAAAATTCCAGTTGAAATGTTTTCAAAGTCCCTTAAAAATTTTCCAATTTTTGTCCCAATTCTTCCCATTCCCATTGAAACTTTTCAAATCCCTCTCCAAATTGTTGAAAATCTCTTGAAGCTTTTAAAATTCTCTCTAGAATTTTCAAAATCCATGGCCACATGTTTACAATTTCACATAAAAAAATTGCTAAAATTCCAGTTGAAATTTTTTCAAAGTCCCTTAAAAATTTTCCAATTTTTGTCCCAATTCTTCCCATTCCCATTGAAACTTTTCAAATCCCTCTCAAAATTGTTGAAATTCTGTTGAAGCTTTTAAAATTCTCTCTAGAATTTTCAAAATCCACTTCAACATGTTCACAATTTCACGTCAAAAAATGGCTAAAAATCCAGTTGAAATTTTTTCAAAGTCCCTTAAAAATTTTCCAATTTTTGTCCCAATTCTTCCCATTCCCATTGAAACTTTTCAAATCCCTCTCAAAATTGTTGAAATTCTGTTGAAGCTTTTAAAATTCTCTCTAGAATTTTCAAAATCCATGTCCACATGTTTACAATTTCACGTAAAAAAATGGCTAAAATTCCAGTTGAAATTTTTTCAAAGTCCCTGAAAAATTTTCCAATTTTTGTCCCAATTCTTCCCATTCCCATTGAAACTTTTCAAATCCCTCTCAAAATTGTTGAAATTCTGTTGAAGCTTTTAAAATTCTCTCTAGAATTTTCAAAATCCATGTCCACATGTTTACAATTTCACGTCAAAAAATGGCTAAAATTCCAGTTGAAATTTTTTCAAAGTCCCTTCAAAATTTTCCAATTTTTGTCCCAATTCTTCCCATTCCCATTGAAACTTTTCAAATCCCTCTCAAAATTGTTGAAATTCTCTTGAAGCTTTTAAAATTCTCTCTAGAATTTTCAAAATCCACTTCAACATGTTTACAATTTCACGTCAAAAAATGGCTAAAATTCCAGTTGACATTTTTTCAAAGTCCCTTCAAAATTTTCCAATTTTTGTCCCAATTCTTCCCATTCCCATTGAAACTTTTCAAATCCCTCTCAAAATTGTTGAAATTCTGTTGAAGCTTTTAAAATTCTCTCTAGAATTTTCAAAATCCACTTCAACATGTTTACAATTTCACGTCAAAAAATGGCTAAAATTCCAGTTGAAATGTTTTCAAAGTCCCTTAAAAATTTTCCAATTTTTGTCCCAATTCTTCCCATTCCCATTGAAACTTTTCAAATCCCTCTCCAAATTGTTGAAAATCTCTTGAAGCTTTTAAAATTCTCTCTAGAATTTTCAAAATCCATGGCCACATGTTTACAATTTCACATAAAAAAATTGCTAAAATTCCAGTTGAAATTTTTTCAAAGTCCCTTAAAAATTTTCCAATTTTTGTCCCAATTCTTCCCATTCCCATTGAAACTTTTCAAATCCCTCTCAAAATTGTTGAAATTCTGTTGAAGCTTTTAAAATTCTCTCTAGAATTTTCAAAATCCACTTCAACATGTTCACAATTTCACGTCAAAAAATGGCTAAAAATCCAGTTGAAATTTTTTCAAAGTCCCTTAAAAATTTTCCAATTTTTGTCCCAATTCTTCCCATTCCCATTGAAACTTTTCAAATCCCTCTCAAAATTGTTGAAATTCTGTTGAAGCTTTTAAAATTCTCTCTAGAATTTTCAAAATCCATGGCCACATGTTTACAATTTCACGTCAAAAAATGGCTAAAATTCCAGTTGAAATGTTTTCAAAGTCCCTTAAAAATTTTCCAATTTTTGTCCCAATTCTTCCCATTCCCATTGAAACTTTTCAAATCCCTCTCAAAATTGTTGAAATTCTGTTGAAGCTTTTAAAATTCTCTCTAGAATTTTCAAAATCCATGGCCACATGTTTACAATTTCACGTCAAAAAATGGCTAAAATTCCAGTTGAAATTTTTTCAAAGTCCCTTAAAAATTTTCCAATTTTTGTCCCAATTCTTCCCATTCCCATTGAAACTTTTCAAATCCCTCTCAAAATTGTTGAAATTCTCTTGAAGCTTTTAAAATTCTCTCTAGAATTTTCAAAATCCACTTCAACATGTTTACAATTTCACGTCAAAAAATGGCTAAAATTCCAGTTGACATTTTTTCAAAGTCCCTTAAAAATTTTCCAATTTTTGTCCCAATTCTTCCCATTCCCATTGAAACTTTTCAAATCCCTCTCAAAATTGTTGAAATTCTGTTGAAGCTTTTAAAATTCTCTCTAGAATTTTCAAAATCCACTTCAACATGTTTACAATTTCACGTCAAAAAATGGCTAAAATTCCAGTTGAAATTTTTTCAAAGTCCCTGAAAAATTTTCCAATTTTTGTCCCAATTCTTCCCATTCCCATTGAAACTTTTCAAATCCCTCTCAAAATTGTTGAAATTCTGTTGAAGCTTTTAAAGTTCTCTCTAGAATTTTCAAAATCCATGTCCACATGTTTACAATTTCACGTCAAAAAATGGCTAAAATTCCAGTTGAAATTTTTTCAAAGTCCCTTAAAAATTTTCCAATTTTTGTCCCAATTCTTCCCATTCCCATTGAAACTTTTCAAATCCCTCTCAAAATTGTTGAAATTCTCTTGAAGCTTTTAAAATTCTCTCTAGAATTTTCAAAATCCATGGCCACATGTTTACAATTTCACGTCAAAAAATGGCTAAAATTCCAGTTGAAATTTTTTCAAAGTCCCTTAAAAATTTTCCAATTTTTGTCCCAATTCTTCCCATTCCCATTGAAACTTTTCAAATCCCTCTCAAAATTGTTGAAATTCTCTTGAAGCTTTTAAAATTCTCTCTAGAATTTTCAAAATCCATGGCCACATGTTTACAATTTCACGTCAAAAAATGGCTAAAATTCCAGTTGAAATTTTTTCAAAGTCCCTTAAAAATTTTCCAATTTTTGTCCCAATTCTTCCCATTCCCATTGAAACTTTTCAAATCCCTCTCAAAATTGTTGAAATTCTCTTGAAGCTTTTAAAATTCTCTCTAGAATTTTCAAAATCCATGGCCACATGTTTACAATTTCACGTCAAAAAATGGCTAAAATTCCAGTTGAAATGTTTTCAAAGTCCTTTAAAAATTTTCCAATTTTTGTCCCAATTCTTCCCATTCTCATTGAAACTTTTCAAATCCCTCTCAAAATTGTTGAAATTCTCTTGAAGCTTTTAAAATTCTCTCTAGAATTTTCAAAATCCATGGCCACATGTTTACAATTTCACGTCAAAAAATGGCTAAAATTCCAGTTGAAATGTTTTCAAAGTCCCTTAAAAATTTTCCAATTTTTGTCCCAATTCTTCCCATTCCCATTGAAACTTTTCAAATCCCTCTCCAAATTGTTGAAAATCTCTTGAAGCTTTTAAAATTCTCTCTAGAATTTTCAAAATCCATGGCCACATGTTTACAATTTCACATAAAAAAATTGCTAAAATTCCAGTTGAAATTTTTTCAAAGTCCCTTAAAAATTTTCCAATTTTTGTCCCAATTCTTCCCATTCCCATTGAAACTTTTCAAATCCCTCTCAAAATTGTTGAAATTCTGTTGAAGCTTTTAAAATTCTCTCTAGAATTTTCAAAATCCACTTCAACATGTTCACAATTTCACGTCAAAAAATGGCTAAAAATCCAGTTGAAATTTTTTCAAAGTCCCTTAAAAATTTTCCAATTTTTGTCCCAATTCTTCCCATTCCCATTGAAACTTTTCAAATCCCTCTCAAAATTGTTGAAATTCTGTTGAAGCTTTTAAAATTCTCTCTAGAATTTTCAAAATCCATGGCCACATGTTTACAATTTCACGTCAAAAAATGGCTAAAATTCCAGTTGAAATGTTTTCAAAGTCCCTTAAAAATTTTCCAATTTTTGTCCCAATTCTTCCCATTCCCATTGAAACTTTTCAAATCCCTCTCAAAATTGTTGAAATTCTGTTGAAGCTTTTAAAATTCTCTCTAGAATTTTCAAAATCCATGGCCACATGTTTACAATTTCACGTCAAAAAATGGCTAAAATTCCAGTTGAAATTTTTTCAAAGTCCCTTAAAAATTTTCCAATTTTTGTCCCAATTCTTCCCATTCCCATTGAAACTTTTCAAATCCCTCTCAAAATTGTTGAAATTCTCTTGAAGCTTTTAAAATTCTCTCTAGAATTTTCAAAATCCACTTCAACATGTTTACAATTTCACGTCAAAAAATGGCTAAAATTCCAGTTGACATTTTTTCAAAGTCCCTTAAAAATTTTCCAATTTTTGTCCCAATTCTTCCCATTCCCATTGAAACTTTTCAAATCCCTCTCAAAATTGTTGAAATTCTGTTGAAGCTTTTAAAATTCTCTCTAGAATTTTCAAAATCCACTTCAACATGTTTACAATTTCACGTCAAAAAATGGCTAAAATTCCAGTTGAAATTTTTTCAAAGTCCCTGAAAAATTTTCCAATTTTTGTCCCAATTCTTCCCATTCCCATTGAAACTTTTCAAATCCCTCTCAAAATTGTTGAAATTCTGTTGAAGCTTTTAAAGTTCTCTCTAGAATTTTCAAAATCCATGTCCACATGTTTACAATTTCACGTCAAAAAATGGCTAAAATTCCAGTTGAAATTTTTTCAAAGTCCCTTAAAAATTTTCCAATTTTTGTCCCAATTCTTCCCATTCCCATTGAAACTTTTCAAATCCCTCTCAAAATTGTTGAAATTCTCTTGAAGCTTTTAAAATTCTCTCTAGAATTTTCAAAATCCATGGTCACATGTTTACAATTTCACGTCAAAAAATGGCTAAAATTCCAGTTGAAATTTTTTCAAAGTCCCTTAAAAATTTTCCAATTTTTGTCCCAATTCTTCCCATTCCCATTGAAACTTTTCAAATCCCTCTCAAAATTGTTGAAATTCTCTTGAAGCTTTTAAAATTCTCTCTAGAATTTTCAAAATCCATGGCCACATGTTTACAATTTCACGTCAAAAAATGGCTAAAATTCCAGTTGAAATTTTTTCAAAGTCCCTTAAAAATTTTCCAATTTTTGTCCCAATTCTTCCCATTCCCATTGAAACTTTTCAAATCCCTCTCAAAATTGTTGAAATTCTCTTGAAGCTTTTAAAATTCTCTCTAGAATTTTCAAAATCCATGGCCACATGTTTACAATTTCACGTCAAAAAATGGCTAAAATTCCAGTTGAAATGTTTTCAAAGTCCTTTAAAAATTTTCCAATTTTTGTCCCAATTCTTCCCATTCTCATTGAAACTTTTCAAATCCCTCTCAAAATTGTTGAAATTCTCTTGAAGCTTTTAAAATTCTCTCTAGAATTTTCAAAATCCATGGCCACATGTTTACAATTTCACGTCAAAAAATGGCTAAAATTCCAGTTGAAATGTTTTCAAAGTCCCTTAAAAATTTTCCAATTTTTGTCCCAATTCTTCCCATTCCCATTGAAACTTTTCAAATCCCTCTCAAAATTGTTGAAATTCTCTTGAAGCTTTTAAAATTCTCTCTAGAATTTTCAAAATCCACTTCAACATGTTTACAATTTCACGTCAAAAAATTGCTAAAATTCCAGTTGACATTTTTTCAAAGTCCCTTCAAAATTTTCCAATTTTTGTCCCAATTCTTCCCATTCCCATTGAAACTTTTCAAATCCCTCTCAAAATTGTTGAAATTCTCTTGAAGCTTTTAAAATTCTCTCTAGAATTTTCAAAATCCATGGCCACATGTTTACAATTTCACGTCAAAAAATGGCTAAAATTCCAGTTGAAATTTTTTCAAAGTCCCTGAAAAATTTTCCAATTTTTGTCCCAATTCTTCCCATTCCCATTGAAACTTTTCAAATCCCTCTCAAAATTGTTGAAATTCTGTTGAAGCTTTTAAAATTCTCTCTAGAATTTTCAAAATCCATGTCCACATGTTTACAATTTCACGTCAAAAAATGGCTAAAATTCCAGTTGACATTTTTTCAAAGTCCCTGAAAAATTTTCCAATTTTTGTCCCAATTCTTCCCATTCCCATTGAAACTTTTCAAATCCCTCTCAAAATTGTTGAAATTCTCTTGAAGCTTTTAAAATTCTCTCTAGAATTTTCAAAATCCACTTCAACATGTTTACAATTTCACGTCAAAAAATGGCTAAAATTCCAGTTGAAATTTTTTCAAAGTCCCTTAAAAAATTTCCAATTTTTGTCCCAATTCTTCCCATTCCCATTGAAACTTTTCAAATCCCTCTCAAAATTGTTGAAATTCTGTTGAAGCTTTTAAAATTCTCTCTAGAATTTTCAAAATCCATGGCCACATGTTTACAATTTCACGTAAAAAAATGGCTAAAATTCCAGTTGAAATTTTTTCAAAGTCCCTTAAAAATTTTCCAATTTTTGTCCCAATTCTTCCCATTCCCATTGAAACTTTTCAAATCCCTCTCAAAATTGTTGAAATTCTCTTGAAGCTTTTAAAATTCTCTCTAGAATTTTCAAAATCCACTTCAACATGTTTACAATTTCACGTCAAAAAATCGCTAAAATTCCAGTTGAAATTTTTTCAAAGTCCCTTAAAAATTTTCCAATTTTTGTCCCAATTCTTCCCGTTCCCATTGAAACTTTTCAAATCCCTCTCAAAATTGTTGAAATTCTCTTGAAGCTTTTAAAATTCTCTCTAGAATTTTCAAAATCCATGGTCACATGTTTACAATTTCACGTCAAAAAATTGCTAAAATTCCAGTTGAAATTTTTTCAAAGTCCCTGAAAAATTTTCCAATTTTTGTCCCAATTCTTCCCATTCCCATTGAAACTTTTCAAATCCCTCTCAAAATTGTTGAAATTCTGTTGAAGCTTTTAAAATTCTCTCTAGAATTTTCAAAATCCATGTCCACATGTTTACAATTTCACGTCAAAAAATGGCTAAAATTCCAGTTGACATTTTTTCAAAGTCCCTTAAAAATTTTCCAATTTTTGTCCCAATTCTTCCCATTCCCATTGAAACTTTTCAAATCCCTCTCAAAACTGTTGAAATTCTCTTGAAGCTTTTAAAATTCTCTCTAGAATTTTCAAAATCCATGGCCACATGTTTACAATTTCACGTCAAAAAATGGCTAAAATTCCAGTTGAAATTTTTTCAAAGTCCCTTAAAAATTTTCCAATTTTTGTCCCAATTCTTCCCATTCCCATTGAAACTTTTCAAATCCCTCTCAAAATTGTTGAAATTCTGTTGAAGCTTTTAAAATTCTCTCTAGAATTTTCAAAATCCATGGCCACATGTTTACAATTTCACATAAAAAAATTGCTAAAATTCCAGTTGACATTTTTTCAAAGTCCCTTAAAAATTTTCCCATTTTTGTCCCAATTCTTCCCATTCCCATTGAAACTTTTCAAATCCCTCTCAAAATTGTTGAAATTCTCTTGAAGCTTTTAAAATTCTCTCTAGAATTTTCAAAATCCATGGCCACATGTTTACAATTTCACGTAAAAAAATGGCTAAAATTCCAGTTGAAATTTTTTCAAAGTCCCTTAAAAATTTTCCAATTTTTGTCCCAATTCTTCCCATTCCCATTGAAACTTTTCAAATCCCTCTCAAAATTGTTGAAATTCTCTTGAAGCTTTTAAAATTCTCTCTAGAATTTTCAAAATCCATGTCCACATGTTTACAATTTCACGTCAAAAAATCGCTAAAATTCCAGTTGAAATTTTTTCAAAGTCCCTTAAAAATTTTCCAATTTTTGTCCCAATTCTTCCCATTCCCATTGAAACTTTTCAAATCCCTCTCAAAATTGTTGAAATTCTGTTGAAGCTTTTAAAATTCTCTCTAGAATTTTCAAAATCCACTTCAACATGTTCACAATTTCACGTCAAAAAATGGCTAAAATTCCAGTTGAAATTTTTTCAAAGTCCCTTAAAAATTTTCCAATTTTTGTCCCAATTCTTCCCATTCCCATTGAAACTTTTCAAATCCCTCTCAAAATTGTTGAAATTCTCTTGAAGCTTTTAAAATTCTCTCTAGAATTTTCAAAATCCATGGCCACATGTTTACAATTTCACGTCAAAAAATGGCTAAAATTCCAGTTGAAATTTTTTCAAAGTCCCTTAAAAATTTTCCAATTTTTGTCCCAATTCTTCCCATTCCCATTGAAACTTTTCAAATCCCTCTCAAAATTGTTGAAATTCTCTTGAAGCTTTTAAAATTCTCTCTAGAATTTTCAAAATCCATGTCCACATGTTTACAATTTCACGTCAAAAAATGGCTAAAATTCCAGTTGAAATTTTTTCAAAGTCCCTGAAAAATTTTCCAATTTTTGTCCCAATTCTTCCCATTCCCATTGAAACTTTTCAAATCCCTCTCAAAATTGTTGAGATTCTGTTGAAGCTTTTAAAATTCTCTCTAGAATTTTCAAAATCCATGGCCACATGTTTACAATTTCACGTCAAAAAATGGCTAAAATTCCAGTTGAAATTTTTTCAAAGTCCCTTAAAAATTTTCCAATTTTTGTCCCAATTCTTCCCATTCCCATTGAAACTTTTCAAATCCCTCTCAAAATTGTTGAAATTCTCTTGAAGCTTTTAAAATTCTCTCTAGAATTTTCAAAATCCATGTCCACATGTTTACAATTTCACGTCAAAAAATCGCTAAAATTCCAGTTGAAATTTTTTCAAAGTCCCTTAAAAATTTTCCAATTTTTGTGCCAATTCTTCCCATTCCCATTGAAACTTTTCAAATCCCTCTCAAAATTGTTGAAATTCTCTTGAAGCTTTTAAAATTCTCTCTAGAATTTTCAAAATCCACTTCAACATGTTTACAATTTCACGTCAAAAAATGGCTAAAATTCCAGTTGAAATTTTTTCAAAGTCCCTGAAAAATTTTCCAATTTTTGTCCCAATTCTTCCCATTCCCATTGAAACTTTTCAAATCCCTCTCAAAATTGTTGAAATTCTGTTGAAGCTTTTAAAATTCTCTCTAGAATTTTCAAAATCCATGGCCACATGTTTACAATTTCACGTCAAAAAATGGCTAAAATTCCAGTTGAAATTTTTTCAAAGTCCCTTAAAAATTTTCCAATTTTTGTCCCAATTCTTCCCATTCCCATTGAAACTTTTCAAATCCCTCTCAAAATTGTTGAAATTCTGTTGAAGCTTTTAAAATTCTCTCTAGAATTTTCAAAATCCATGGCCACATGTTTACAATTTCACGTCAAAAAATGGCTAAAATTCCAGTTGAAATTTTTTCAGTCCCTTAAAAATTTTCCAATTTTTGTCCCAATTCTTCCCATTCCCATTGAAACTTTTCAAATCCCTCTCAAAATTGTTGAAATTCTGTTGAAGCTTTTAAAATTCTCTCTAGAATTTTCAAAATCCACTTCAACATGTTTACAATTTCACGTCAAAAAATGGCTAAAATTCCAGTTGAAATTTTTTCAAAGTCCCTTAAAAATTTTCCAATTTTTGTCCCAATTCTTCCCATTCCCATTGAAACTTTTCAAATCCCTCTCAAAATTGTTGAAATTCTCTTGAAGCTTTTAAAATTCTCTCTAGAATTTTCAAAATCCACTTCATCATGTTTACAATTTCACGTCAAAAAATTGCTAAAATTCCAGTTGAAATTTTTTCAAAGTCCCTTAAAAATTTTCCAATTTTTGTCCCAATTCTTCCCATTCCCATTGAAACTTTTCAAATCCCTCTCAAAATTGTTGAAATTCTGTTGAAGCTTTTAAAATTCTCTCTAGAATTTTCAAAATCCACTTCAACATGTTTACAATTTCACGTCAAAAAATGGCTAAAATTCCAGTTGAAATTTTTTCAAAGTCCCTTAAAAATTTTCCAATTTTTGTCCCAATTCTTCCCATTCCCATTGAAACTTTTCAAATCCCTCTCAAAATTGTTGAAATTCTCTTGAAGCTTTTAAAATTCTCTCTAGAATTTTCAAAATCCATGTCCACATGTTTACAATTTCACGTCAAAAAATCGCTAAAATTCCAGTTGAAATTTTTTCAAAGTCCCTGAAAAATTTTCCAATTTTTGTCCCAATTCTTCCCATTCCCATTGAAACTTTTCAAATCCCTCTCAAAATTGTTGAAATTCTCTTGAAGCTTTTAAAATTCTCTCTAGAATTTTCAAAATCCATGTCCACATGTTTACAATTTCACGTCAAAAAATGGCTAAAATTCCAGTTGAAATTTTTTCAAAGTCCCTGAAAAATTTTCCAATTTTTGTCCCAATTCTTCCCATTCCCATTGAAACTTTTCAAATCCCTCTCAAAATTGTTGAAATTCTGTTGAAGCTTTTAAAATTCTCTCTAGAATTTTCAAAATCCATGTCCACATGTTTACAATTTCACGTCAAAAAATGGCTAAAATTCCAGTTGAAATTTTTTCAAAGTCCCTGAAAAATTTTCCAATTTTTGTCCCAATTCTTCCCATTCCCATTGAAACTTTTCAAATCCCTCTCAAAATTGTTGAAATTCTCTTGAAGCTTTTAAAATTCTCTCTAGAATTTTCAAAATCCACTTCAACATGTTTACAATTTCACGTCAAAAAATGGCTAAAATTCCAGTTGAAATTTTTTCAAAGTCCCTTAAAAATTTTCCAATTTTTGTCCCAATTCTTCCCATTCCCATTGAAACTTTTCAAATCCCTCTCAAAATTGTTGAAATTCTGTTGAAGCTTTTAAAATTCTCTCTAGAATTTTCAAAATCCATGGCCACATGTTTACAATTTCACGTCAAAAAATGGCTAAAATTCCAGTTGAAATTTTTTCAAAGTCCCTTAAAAATTTTCCAATTTTTGTCCCAATTCTTCCCATTCCCATTGAAACTTTTCAAATCCCTCTCAAAATTGTTGAAATTCTCTTGAAGCTTTTAAAATTCTCTCTAGAATTTTCAAAATCCACTTCAACATGTTTACAATTTCACGTCAAAAAATCGCTAAAATTCCAGCTGAAATTTTTTCAAAGTCCCTTAAAAATTTTCCAATTTTTGTCCCAATTCTTCCCGTTCCCATTGAAACTTTTCAAATCCCTCTCAAAATTGTTGAAATTCTCTTGAAGCTTTTAAAATTCTCTCTAGAATTTTCAAAATCCATGGCCACATGTTTACAATTTCACGTCAAAAAATTGCTAAAATTCCAGTTGAAATTTTTTCAAAGTCCCTGAAAAATTTTCCAATTTTTGTCCCAATTCTTCCCATTCCCATTGAAACTTTTCAAATCCCTCTCAAAATTGTTGAAATTCTGTTGAAGCTTTTAAAATTCTCTCTAGAATTTTCAAAATCCATGTCCACATGTTTACAATTTCACGTCAAAAAATGGCTAAAATTCCAGTTGAAATTTTTTCAAAGTCCCTTAAAAATTTTCCAATTTTTGTCCCAATTCTTCCCATTCCCATTGAAACTTTTCAAATCCCTCTCAAAACTGTTGAAATTCTCTTGAAGCTTTTAAAATTCTCTCTAGAATTTTCAAAATCCATGGCCACATGTTTACAATTTCACGTCAAAAAATGGCTAAAATTCCAGTTGAAATTTTTTCAAAGTCCCTTAAAAATTTTCCAATTTTTGTCCCAATTCTTCCCATTCCCATTGAAACTTTTCAAATCCCTCTCAAAATTGTTGAAATTCTGTTGAAGCTTTTAAAATTCTCTCTAGAATTTTCAAAATCCATGGCCACATGTTTACAATTTCACATAAAAAAATTGCTAAAATTCCAGTTGACATTTTTTCAAAGTCCCTTAAAAATTTTCCAATTTTTGTCCCAATTCTTCCCATTCCCATTGAAACTTTTCAAATCCCTCTCAAAATTGTTGAAATTCTGTTGAAGCTTTTAAAATTCTCTCTAGAATTTTCAAAATCCATGGCCACATGTTTACAATTTCACGTAAAAAAATGGCTAAAATTCCAGTTGAAATTTTTTCAAAGTCCCTTAAAAATTTTCCAATTTTTGTCCCAATTCTTCCCATTCCCATTGAAACTTTTCAAATCCCTCTCAAAATTGTTGAAATTCTCTTGAAGCTTTTAAAATTCTCTCTAGAATTTTCAAAATCCATGTCCACATGTTTACAATTTCACGTCAAAAAATGGCTAAAATTCCAGTTGAAATTTTTTCAAAGTCCCTTAAAAATTTTCCAATTTTTGTCCCAATTCTTCCCATTCCCATTGAAACTTTTCAAATCCCTCTCAAAATTGTTGAAATTCTGTTGAAGCTTTTAAAATTCTCTCTAGAATTTTCAAAATCCACTTCAACATGTTCACAATTTCACGTCAAAAAATGGCTAAAATTCCAGTTGAAATTTTTTCAAAGTCCCTTAAAAATTTTCCAATTTTTGTCCCAATTCTTCCCATTCCCATTGAAACTTTTCAAATCCCTCTCAAAATTGTTGAAATTCTCTTGAAGCTTTTAAAATTCTCTCTAGAATTTTCAAAATCCATGGCCACATGTTTACAATTTCACGTCAAAAAATGGCTAAAATTCAAGTTGAAATTTTTTCAAAGTCCCTTAAAAATTTTCCAATTTTTGTCCCAATTCTTCCCATTCCCATTGAAACTTTTCAAATCCCTCTCAAAATTGTTGAAATTCTCTTGAAGCTTTTAAAATTCTCTCTAGAATTTTCAAAATCCATGGCCACATGTTTACAATTTCACGTCAAAAAATGGCTAAAATTCCAGTTGAAATTTTTTCAAAGTCCCTGAAAAATTTTCCAATTTTTGTCCCAATTCTTCCCATTCCCATTGAAACTTTTCAAATCCCTCTCAAAATTGTTGAGATTCTGTTGAAGCTTTTAAAATTCTCTCTAGAATTTTCAAAATCCATGGCCACATGTTTACAATTTCACGTCAAAAAATGGCTAAAATTCCAGTTGAAATTTTTTCAAAGTCCCTTAAAAATTTTCCAATTTTTGTCCCAATTCTTCCCATTCCCATTGAAACTTTTCAAATCCCTCTCAAAATTGTTGAAATTCTCTTGAAGCTTTTAAAATTCTCTCTAGAATTTTCAAAATCCATGTCCACATGTTTACAATTTCACGTCAAAAAATCGCTAAAATTCCAGTTGAAATTTTTTCAAAGTCCCTTAAAAATTTTCCAATTTTTGTCCCAATTCTTCCCATTCCCATTGAAACTTTTCAAATCCCTCTCAAAATTGTTGAAATTCTCTTGAAGCTTTTAAAATTCTCTCTAGAATTTTCAAAATCCACTTCAACATGTTTACAATTTCACGTCAAAAAATGGCTAAAATTCCAGTTGAAATTTTTTCAAAGTCCCTGAAAAATTTTCCAATTTTTGTCCCAATTCTTCCCATTCCCATTGAAACTTTTCAAATCCCTCTCAAAATTGTTGAAATTCTGTTGAAGCTTTTAAAATTCTCTCTAGAATTTTCAAAATCCATGTCCACATGTTTACAATTTCACGTCAAAAAATGGCTAAAATTCCAGTTGAAATTTTTTCAAAGTCCCTTAAAAATTTTCCAATTTTTGTCCCAATTCTTCCCATTCCCATTGAAACTTTTCAAATCCCTTTCAAAATTGTTGAAATTCTCTTGAAGCTTTTAAAATTCTCTCTAGAATTTTCAAAATCCATGTCCACATGTTTACAATTTCACATAAAAAATGGCTAAAATTCCAGTTGAAATTTTTTCAAAGTCCCTTAAAAATTTTCCAATTTTTGTCCCAATTCTTCCCATTCCCATTGAAACTTTTCAAATCCCTCTCAAAATTGTTGAAATTCTCTTGAAGCTTTTAAAATTCTCTCTAGAATTTTCAAAATCCATGTCCACATGTTTACAATTTCACGTCAAAAAATGGCTAAAATTCCAGTTGAAATTTTTTCAAAGTCCCTGAAAAATTTTCCAATTTTTGTCCCAATTCTTCCCATTCCCATTGAAACTTTTCAAATCCCTCTCAAAATTGTTGAAATTCTGTTGAAGCTTTTAAAATTCTCTCTAGAATTTTCAAAATCCATGTCCACATGTTTACAATTTCACGTCAAAAAATGGCTAAAATTCCAGTTGAAATTTTTTCAAAGTCCCTGAAAAATTTTCCAATTTTTGTCCCAATTCTTCCCATTCCCATTGAAACTTTTCAAATCCCTCTCAAAATTGTTGAAATTCTCTTGAAGCTTTTAAAATTCTCTCTAGAATTTTCAAAATCCACTTCAACATGTTTACAATTTCACGTCAAAAAATGGCTAAAATTCCAGTTGAAATTTTTTCAAAGTCCCTTAAAAATTTTCCAATTTTTGTCCCAATTCTTCCCATTCCCATTGAAACTTTTCAAATCCCTCTCAAAATTGTTGAAATTCTGTTGAAGCTTTTAAAATTCTCTCTAGAATTTTCAAAATCCATGGCCACATGTTTACAATTTCACGTCAAAAAATGGCTAAAATTCCAGTTGAAATTTTTTCAAAGTCCCTTAAAAATTTTCCAATTTTTGTCCCAATTCTTCCCATTCCCATTGAAACTTTTCAAATCCCTCTCAAAATTGTTGAAATTCTCTTGAAGCTTTTAAAATTCTCTCTAGAATTTTCAAAATCCACTTCAACATGTTTACAATTTCACGTCAAAAAATCGCTAAAATTCCAGCTGAAATTTTTTCAAAGTCCCTTAAAAATTTTCCAATTTTTGTCCCAATTCTTCCCGTTCCCATTGAAACTTTTCAAATCCCTCTCAAAATTGTTGAAATTCTCTTGAAGCTTTTAAAATTCTCTCTAGAATTTTCAAAATCCATGGCCACATGTTTACAATTTCACGTCAAAAAATTGCTAAAATTCCAGTTGAAATTTTTTCAAAGTCCCTGAAAAATTTTCCAATTTTTGTCCCAATTCTTCCCATTCCCATTGAAACTTTTCAAATCCCTCTCAAAATTGTTGAAATTCTGTTGAAGCTTTTAAAATTCTCTCTAGAATTTTCAAAATCCATGTCCACATGTTTACAATTTCACGTCAAAAAATGGCTAAAATTCCAGTTGAAATTTTTTCAAAGTCCCTTAAAAATTTTCCAATTTTTGTCCCAATTCTTCCCATTCCCATTGAAACTTTTCAAATCCCTCTCAAAACTGTTGAAATTCTCTTGAAGCTTTTAAAATTCTCTCTAGAATTTTCAAAATCCATGGCCACATGTTTACAATTTCACGTCAAAAAATGGCTAAAATTCCAGTTGAAATTTTTTCAAAGTCCCTTAAAAATTTTCCAATTTTTGTCCCAATTCTTCCCATTCCCATTGAAACTTTTCAAATCCCTCTCAAAATTGTTGAAATTCTGTTGAAGCTTTTAAAATTCTCTCTAGAATTTTCAAAATCCATGGCCACATGTTTACAATTTCACATAAAAAAATTGCTAAAATTCCAGTTGACATTTTTTCAAAGTCCCTTAAAAATTTTCCAATTTTTGTCCCAATTCTTCCCATTCCCATTGAAACTTTTCAAATCCCTCTCAAAATTGTTGAAATTCTGTTGAAGCTTTTAAAATTCTCTCTAGAATTTTCAAAATCCATGGCCACATGTTTACAATTTCACGTAAAAAAATGGCTAAAATTCCAGTTGAAATTTTTTCAAAGTCCCTTAAAAATTTTCCAATTTTTGTCCCAATTCTTCCCATTCCCATTGAAACTTTTCAAATCCCTCTCAAAATTGTTGAAATTCTCTTGAAGCTTTTAAAATTCTCTCTAGAATTTTCAAAATCCATGTCCACATGTTTACAATTTCACGTCAAAAAATGGCTAAAATTCCAGTTGAAATTTTTTCAAAGTCCCTTAAAAATTTTCCAATTTTTGTCCCAATTCTTCCCATTCCCATTGAAACTTTTCAAATCCCTCTCAAAATTGTTGAAATTCTGTTGAAGCTTTTAAAATTCTCTCTAGAATTTTCAAAATCCACTTCAACATGTTCACAATTTCACGTCAAAAAATGGCTAAAATTCCAGTTGAAATTTTTTCAAAGTCCCTTAAAAATTTTCCAATTTTTGTCCCAATTCTTCCCATTCCCATTGAAACTTTTCAAATCCCTCTCAAAATTGTTGAAATTCTCTTGAAGCTTTTAAAATTCTCTCTAGAATTTTCAAAATCCATGGCCACATGTTTACAATTTCACGTCAAAAAATGGCTAAAATTCAAGTTGAAATTTTTTCAAAGTCCCTTAAAAATTTTCCAATTTTTGTCCCAATTCTTCCCATTCCCATTGAAACTTTTCAAATCCCTCTCAAAATTGTTGAAATTCTCTTGAAGCTTTTAAAATTCTCTCTAGAATTTTCAAAATCCATGGCCACATGTTTACAATTTCACGTCAAAAAATGGCTAAAATTCCAGTTGAAATTTTTTCAAAGTCCCTGAAAAATTTTCCAATTTTTGTCCCAATTCTTCCCATTCCCATTGAAACTTTTCAAATCCCTCTCAAAATTGTTGAGATTCTGTTGAAGCTTTTAAAATTCTCTCTAGAATTTTCAAAATCCATGGCCACATGTTTACAATTTCACGTCAAAAAATGGCTAAAATTCCAGTTGAAATTTTTTCAAAGTCCCTTAAAAATTTTCCAATTTTTGTCCCAATTCTTCCCATTCCCATTGAAACTTTTCAAATCCCTCTCAAAATTGTTGAAATTCTCTTGAAGCTTTTAAAATTCTCTCTAGAATTTTCAAAATCCATGTCCACATGTTTACAATTTCACGTCAAAAAATCGCTAAAATTCCAGTTGAAATTTTTTCAAAGTCCCTTAAAAATTTTCCAATTTTTGTCCCAATTCTTCCCATTCCCATTGAAACTTTTCAAATCCCTCTCAAAATTGTTGAAATTCTCTTGAAGCTTTTAAAATTCTCTCTAGAATTTTCAAAATCCACTTCAACATGTTTACAATTTCACGTCAAAAAATGGCTAAAATTCCAGTTGAAATTTTTTCAAAGTCCCTGAAAAATTTTCCAATTTTTGTCCCAATTCTTCCCATTCCCATTGAAACTTTTCAAATCCCTCTCAAAATTGTTGAAATTCTGTTGAAGCTTTTAAAATTCTCTCTAGAATTTTCAAAATCCATGTCCACATGTTTACAATTTCACGTCAAAAAATGGCTAAAATTCCAGTTGAAATTTTTTCAAAGTCCCTTAAAAATTTTCCAATTTTTGTCCCAATTCTTCCCATTCCCATTGAAACTTTTCAAATCCCTCTCAAAATTGTTGAAATTCTGTTGAAGCTTTTAAAATTCTCTCTAGAATTTTCAAAATCCATGGCCACATGTTTACAATTTCACGTCAAAAAATGGCTAAAATTCCAGTTGAAATTTTTTCAGTCCCTTAAAAATTTTCCAATTTTTGTCCCAATTCTTCCCATTCCCATTGAAACTTTTCAAATCCCTCTCAAAATTGTTGAAATTCTGTTGAAGCTTTTAAAATTCTCTCTAGAATTTTCAAAATCCACTTCAACATGTTTACAATTTCACGTCAAAAAATGGCTAAAATTCCAGTTGAAATTTTTTCAAAGTCCCTTAAAAATTTTCCAATTTTTGTCCCAATTCTTCCCATTCCCATTGAAACTTTTCAAATCCCTCTCAAAATTGTTGAAATTCTCTTGAAGCTTTTAAAATTCTCTCTAGAATTTTCAAAATCCATGTCCACATGTTTACAATTTCACGTCAAAAAATCGCTAAAATTCCAGTTGAAATTTTTTCAAAGTCCCTTAAAAATTTTCCAATTTTTGTCCCAATTCTTCCCATTCCCATTGAAACTTTTCAAATCCCTCTCAAAATTGTTGAAATTCTGTTGAAGCTTTTAAAATTCTCTCTAGAATTTTCAAAATCCACTTCAACATGTTTACAATTTCACGTCAAAAAATGGCTAAAATTCCAGTTGAAATTTTTTCAAAGTCCCTTAAAAATTTTCCAATTTTTGTCCCAATTCTTCCCATTCCCATTGAAACTTTTCAAATCCCTCTCAAAATTGTTGAAATTCTCTTGAAGCTTTTAAAATTCTCTCTAGAATTTTCAAAATCCATGTCCACATGTTTACAATTTCACGTCAAAAAATCGCTAAAATTCCAGTTGAAATTTTTTCAAAGTCCCTGAAAAATTTTCCAATTTTTGTCCCAATTCTTCCCATTCCCATTGAAACTTTTCAAATCCCTCTCAAAATTGTTGAAATTCTCTTGAAGCTTTTAAAATTCTCTCTAGAATTTTCAAAATCCACTTCAACATGTTTACAATTTCACGTCAAAAAATGGCTAAAATTCCAGTTGAAATTTTTTCAAAGTCCCTGAAAAATTTTCCAATTTTTGTCCCAATTCTTCCCATTCCCATTGAAACTTTTCAAATCCCTCTCAAAATTGTTGAAATTCTGTTGAAGCTTTTAAAATTCTCTCTAGAATTTTCAAAATCCATGTCCACATGTTTACAATTTCACGTCAAAAAATGGCTAAAATTCCAGTTGAAATTTTTTCAAAGTCCCTTAAAAATTTTCCAATTTTTGTCCCAATTCTTCCCATTCCCATTGAAACTTTTCAAATCCCTCTCAAAATTGTTGAAATTCTGTTGAAGCTTTTAAAATTCTCTCTAGAATTTTCAAAATCCATGGCCACATGTTTACAATTTCACGTCAAAAAATGGCTAAAATTCCAGTTGAAATTTTTTCAAAGTCCCTGAAAAATTTTCCAATTTTTGTCCCAATTCTTCCCATTCCCATTGAAACTTTTCAAATCCCTCTCAAAATTGTTGAGATTCTGTTGAAGCTTTTAAAATTCTCTCTAGAATTTTCAAAATCCATGGCCACATGTTTACAATTTCACGTAAAAAAATGGCTAAAATTCCAGTTGAAATTTTTTCAAAGTCCCTTCAAAATTTTCCAATTTTTGTCCCAATTCTTCCCATTCCCATTGAAACTTTTCAAATCCCTCTCAAAATTGTTGAAATTCTCTTGAAGCTTTTAAAATTCTCTCTAGAATTTTCAAAATCCATGTCCACATGTTTACAATTTCACGTCAAAAAATCGCTAAAATTCCAGTTGAAATTTTTTCAAAGTCCCTTAAAAATTTTCCAATTTTTGTCCCAATTCTTCCCATTCCCATTGAAACTTTTCAAATCCCTCTCAAAATTGTTGAAATTCTCTTGAAGCTTTTAAAATTCTCTCTAGAATTTTCAAAATCCACTTCAACATGTTTACAATTTCACGTCAAAAAATGGCTAAAATTCCAGTTGAAATTTTTTCAAAGTCCCTTAAAAATTTTCCAATTTTTGTCCCAATTCTTCCCATTCCCATTGAAACTTTTCAAATCCCTCTCAAAATTGTTGAAATTCTGTTGAAGCTTTTAAAATTCTCTCTAGAATTTTCAAAATCCACTTCAACATGTTCACAATTTCACGTCAAAAAATGGCTAAAAATCCAGTTGAAATTTTTTCAAAGTCCCTTAAAAATTTTCCAATTTTTGTCCCAATTCTTCCCATTCCCATTGAAACTTTTCAAATCCCTCTCAAAATTGTTGAAATTCTGTTGAAGCTTTTAAAATTCTCTCTAGAATTTTCAAAATCCACTTCAACATGTTTACAATTTCACGTCAAAAAATGGCTAAAATTCCAGTTGAAATTTTTTCAAAGTCCCTGAAAAATTTTCCAATTTTTGTCCCAATTCTTCCCATTCCCATTGAAACTTTTCAAATCCCTCTCAAAATTGTTGAAATTCTGTTGAAGCTTTTAAAATTCTCTCTAGAATTTTCAAAATCCATGTCCACATGTTTACAATTTCACGTCAAAAAATGGCTAAAATTCCAGTTGAAATTTTTTCAAAGTCCCTTAAAAATTTTCCAATTTTTGTCCCAATTCTTCCCATTCCCATTGAAACTTTTCAAATCCCTCTCAAAATTGTTGAAATTCTGTTGAAGCTTTTAAAATTCTCTCTAGAATTTTCAAAATCCATGGCCACATGTTTACAATTTCACGTCAAAAAATGGCTAAAATTCCAGTTGAAATTTTTTCAAAGTCCCTGAAAAATTTTCCAATTTTTGTCCCAATTCTTCCCATTCCCATTGAAACTTTTCAAATCCCTCTCAAAATTGTTGAGATTCTGTTGAAGCTTTTAAAATTCTCTCTAGAATTTTCAAAATCCATGGCCACATGTTTACAATTTCACGTAAAAAAATGGCTAAAATTCCAGTTGAAATTTTTTCAAAGTCCCTTAAAAATTTTCCAATTTTTGTCCCAATTCTTCCCATTCCCATTGAAACTTTTCAAATCCCTCTCAAAATTGTTGAAATTCTCTTGAAGCTTTTAAAATTCTCTCTAGAATTTTCAAAATCCATGTCCACATGTTTACAATTTCACGTCAAAAAATCGCTAAAATTCCAGTTGAAATTTTTTCAAAGTCCCTTAAAAATTTTCCAATTTTTGTCCCAATTCTTCCCATTCCCATTGAAACTTTTCAAATCCCTCTCAAAATTGTTGAAATTCTCTTGAAGCTTTTAAAATTCTCTCTAGAATTTTCAAAATCCACTTCAACATGTTTACAATTTCACGTCAAAAAATGGCTAAAATTCCAGTTGAAATTTTTTCAAAGTCCCTTAAAAATTTTCCAATTTTTGTCCCAATTCTTCCCATTCCCATTGAAACTTTTCAAATCCCTCTCAAAATTGTTGAAATTCTGTTGAAGCTTTTAAAATTCTCTCTAGAATTTTCAAAATCCACTTCAACATGTTCACAATTTCACGTCAAAAAATGGCTAAAAATCCAGTTGAAATTTTTTCAAAGTCCCTTAAAAATTTTCCAATTTTTGTCCCAATTCTTCCCATTCCCATTGAAACTTTTCAAATCCCTCTCAAAATTGTTGAGATTCTGTTGAAGCTTTTAAAATTCTCTCTAGAATTTTCAAAATCCATGTCCACATGTTTACAATTTCACGTCAAAAAATGGCTAAAATTCCAGTTGAAATGTTTTCAAAGTCCCTTAAAAATTTTCCAATTTTTGTCCCAATTCTTCCCATTCCCATTGAAACTTTTCAAATCCCTCTCAAAATTGTTGAAATTCTGTTGAAGCTTTTAAAATTCTCTCTAGAATTTTCAAAATCCATGGCCACATGTTTACAATTTCACGTCAAAAAATGGCTAAAATTCCAGTTGAAATTTTTTCAAAGTCCCTTCAAAATTTTCCAATTTTTGTCCCAATTCTTCCCATTCCCATTGAAACTTTTCAAATCCCTCTCAAAATTGTTGAGATTCTGTTGAAGCTTTTAAAATTCTCTCTAGAATTTTCAAAATCCATGGCCACATGTTTACAATTTCACGTCAAAAAATGGCTAAAATTCCAGTTGAAATTTTTTCAAAGTCCCTGAAAAATTTTCCAATTTTTGTCCCAATTCTTCCCATTCCCATTGAAACTTTTCAAATCCCTCTCAAAATTGTTGAAATTCTCTTGAAGCTTTTAAAATTCTCTCTAGAATTTTCAAAATCCATGTCCACATGTTTACAATTTCACGTCAAAAAATCGCTAAAATTCCAGTTGAAATTTTTTCAAAGTCCCTTAAAAATTTTCCAATTTTTGTCCCAATTCTTCCCATTCCCATTGAAACTTTTCAAATCCCTCTCAAAATTGTTGAAATTCTCTTGAAGCTTTTAAAATTCTCTCTAGAATTTTCAAAATCCACTTCAACATGTTTACAATTTCACGTCAAAAAATGGCTAAAATTCCAGTTGAAATTTTTTCAAAGTCCCTTAAAAATTTTCCAATTTTTGTCCCAATTCTTCCCATTCCCATTGAAACTTTTCAAATCCCTCTCAAAATTGTTGAAATTCTGTTGAAGCTTTTAAAATTCTCTCTAGAATTTTCAAAATCCATGGCCACATGTTTACAATTTCACGTCAAAAAATGGCTAAAATTCCAGTTGAAATTTTTTCAAAGTCCCTTCAAAATTTTCCAATTTTTGTCCCAATTCTTCCCATTCCCATTGAAACTTTTCAAATCCCTCTCAAAATTGTTGAAATTCTGTTGAAGCTTTTAAAATTCTCTCTAGAATTTTCAAAATCCATGGCCACATGTTTACAATTTCACGTCAAAAAATGGCTAAAATTCCAGTTGAAATTTTTTCAAAGTCCCTTAAAAATTTTCCAATTTTTGTCCCAATTCTTCCCATTCCCATTGAAACTTTTCAAATCCCTCTCAAAATTGTTGAAATTCTCTTGAAGCTTTTAAAATTCTCTCTAGAATTTTCAAAATCCATGGCCACATGTTTACAATTTCACGTCAAAAAATGGCTAAAATTCCAGTTGAAATTTTTTCAAAGTCCCTTAAAAATTTTCCAATTTTTGTCCCAATTCTTCCCATTCCCATTGAAACTTTTCAAATCCCTCTCAAAATTGTTGAAATTCTCTTGAAGCTTTTAAAATTCTCTCTAGAATTTTCAAAATCCATGGCCACATGTTTACAATTTCACGTCAAAAAATGGCTAAAATTCCAGTTGAAATGTTTTCAAAGTCCCTTAAAAATTTTCCAATTTTTGTCCCAATTCTTCCCATTCCCATTGAAACTTTTCAAATCCCTCTCCAAATTGTTGAAAATCTCTTGAAGCTTTTAAAATTCTCTCTAGAATTTTCAAAATCCATGGCCACATGTTTACAATTTCACATAAAAAAATTGCTAAAATTCCAGTTGAAATTTTTTCAAAGTCCCTTAAAAATTTTCCAATTTTTGTCCCAATTCTTCCCATTCCCATTGAAACTTTTCAAATCCCTCTCAAAATTGTTGAAATTCTGTTGAAGCTTTTAAAATTCTCTCTAGAATTTTCAAAATCCACGTCCAAATGTTCACAATTTCACGTCAAAAAATGGCTAAAATTCCAGTTGAAATTTTTTCAAAGTCCCTTAAAAATTTTCCAATTTTTGTCCCAATTCTTCCCATTCCCATTGAAACTTTTCAAATCCCTCTCAAAATTGTTGAGATTCTGTTGAAGCTTTTAAAATTCTCTCTAGAATTTTCAAAATCCATGGCCACATGTTTACAATTTCACGTAAAAAAATGGCTAAAATTCCAGTTGAAATTTTTTCAAAGTCCCTTAAAAATTTTCCAATTTTTGTCCCAATTCTTCCCATTCCCATTGAAACTTTTCAAATCCCTCTCAAAATTGTTGAAATTCTGTTGAAGCTTTTAAAATTCTCTCCAGAATTTTCAAAATCCATGTCCACATGTTTACAATTTCACGTCAAAAAATGGCTAAAATTCCAGTTGAAATTTTTTCAAAGTCCCTTCAAAATTTTCCAATTTTTGTCCCAATTCTTCCCATTCCCATTGAAACTTTTCAAATCCCTCTCAAAATTGTTGAAATTCTCTTGAAGCTTTTAAAATTCTCTCTAGAATTTTCAAAATCCACTTCAACATGTTTACAATTTCACGTCAAAAAATGGCTAAAATTCCAGTTGACATTTTTTCAAAGTCCCTGAAAAATTTTCCAATTTTTGTCCCAATTCTTCCCATTCCCATTGAAACTTTTCAAATCCCTCTCAAAATTGTTGAAATTCTGTTGAAGCTTTTAAAATTCTCTCTAGAATTTTCAAAATCCACTTCAACATGTTTACAATTTCACGTCAAAAAATGGCTAAAATTCCAGTTGAAATTTTTTCAAAGTCCCTTAAAAATTTTCCAATTTTTGTCCCAATTCTTCCCATTCCCATTGAAACTTTTCAAATCCCTCTCAAAATTGTTGAAATTCTCTTGAAGCTTTTAAAATTCTCTCTAGAATTTTCAAAATCCATGTCCACATGTTTACAATTTCACGTCAAAAAATGGCTAAAATTCCAGTTGAAATTTTTTCAAAGTCCCTGAAAAATTTTCCAATTTTTGTCCCAATTCTTCCCATTCCCATTGAAACTTTTCAAATCCCTCTCAAAATTGTTGAAATTCTGTTGAAGCTTTTAAAATTCTCTCTAGAATTTTCAAAATCCATGGCCACATGTTTACAATTTCACGTCAAAAAATGGCTAAAATTCCAGTTGAAATTTTTTCAAAGTCCCTTCAAAATTTTCCAATTTTTGTCCCAATTCTTCCCATTCCCATTGAAACTTTTCAAATCCCTCTCAAAATTGTTGAAATTCTGTTGAAGCTTTTAAAATTCTCTCTAGAATTTTCAAAATCCATGGCCACATGTTTACAATTTCACGTCAAAAAATGGCTAAAATTCCAGTTGAAATTTTTTCAAAGTCCCTTAAAAATTTTCCAATTTTTGTCCCAATTCTTCCCATTCCCATTGAAACTTTTCAAATCCCTCTCAAAATTGTTGAAATTCTCTTGAAGCTTTTAAAATTCTCTCTAGAATTTTCAAAATCCATGGCCACATGTTTACAATTTCACGTCAAAAAAATGGCTAAAATTCCAGTTGAAATTTTTTCAAAGTCCCTTAAAAATTTTCCAATTTTTGTCCCAATTCTTCCCATTCCCATTGAAACTTTTCAAATCCCTCTCAAAATTGTTGAAATTCTCTTGAAGCTTTTAAAATTCTCTCTAGAATTTTCAAAATCCATGGCCACATGTTTACAATTTCACGTCAAAAAATGGCTAAAATTCCAGTTGAAATGTTTTCAAAGTCCCTTAAAAATTTTCCAATTTTTGTCCCAATTCTTCCCATTCCCATTGAAACTTTTCAAATCCCTCTCCAAATTGTTGAAAATCTCTTGAAGCTTTTAAAATTCTCTCTAGAATTTTCAAAATCCATGGCCACATGTTTACAATTTCACGTCAAAAAATTGCTAAAATTCCAGTTGAAATTTTTTCAAAGTCCCTTAAAAATTTTCCAATTTTTGTCCCAATTCTTCCCATTCCCATTGAAACTTTTCAAATCCCTCTCAAAATTGTTGAAATTCTGTTGAAGCTTTTAAAATTCTCTCTAGAATTTTCAAAATCCACGTCCACATGTTCACAATTTCACGTCAAAAAATGGCTAAAATTCCAGTTGAAATTTTTTCAAAGTCCCTTAAAAATTTTCCAATTTTTGTCCCAATTCTTCCCATTCCCATTGAAACTTTTCAAATCCCTCTCAAAATTGTTGAGATTCTGTTGAAGCTTTTAAAATTCTCTCTAGAATTTTCAAAATCCATGGCCACATGTTTACAATTTCACGTAAAAAAATGGCTAAAATTCCAGTTGAAATTTTTTCAAAGTCCCTTAAAAATTTTCCAATTTTTGTCCCAATTCTTCCCATTCCCATTGAAACTTTTCAAATCCCTCTCAAAATTGTTGAAATTCTGTTGAAGCTTTTAAAATTCTCTCCAGAATTTTCAAAATCCATGTCCACATGTTTACAATTTCACGTCAAAAAATGGCTAAAATTCCAGTTGAAATTTTTTCAAAGTCCCTTCAAAATTTTCCAATTTTTGTCCCAATTCTTCCCATTCCCATTGAAACTTTTCAAATCCCTCTCAAAATTGTTGAAATTCTCTTGAAGCTTTTAAAATTCTCTCTAGAATTTTCAAAATCCACTTCAACATGTTTACAATTTCACGTCAAAAAATGGCTAAAATTCCAGTTGACATTTTTTCAAAGTCCCTGAAAAATTTTCCAATTTTTGTCCCAATTCTTCCCATTCCCATTGAAACTTTTCAAATCCCTCTCAAAATTGTTGAAATTCTGTTGAAGCTTTTAAAATTCTCTCTAGAATTTTCAAAATCCACTTCAACATGTTTACAATTTCACGTCAAAAAATGGCTAAAATTCCAGTTGAAATTTTTTCAAAGTCCCTTAAAAATTTTCCAATTTTTGTCCCAATTCTTCCCATTCCCATTGAAACTTTTCAAATCCCTCTCAAAATTGTTGAAATTCTCTTGAAGCTTTTAAAATTCTCTCTAGAATTTTCAAAATCCATGTCCACATGTTTACAATTTCACGTCAAAAAATGGCTAAAATTCCAGTTGAAATTTTTTCAAAGTCCCTTAAAAATTTTCCAATTTTTGTCCCAATTCTTCCCATTCCCATTGAAACTTTTCAAATCCCTCTCAAAATTGTTGAAATTCTCTTGAAGCTTTTAAAATTCTCTCTAGAATTTTCAAAATCCATGTCCACATGTTTACAATTTCACGTCAAAAAATGGCTAAAATTCCAGTTGAAATTTTTTCAAAGTCCCTTAAAAATTTTCCAATTTTTGTCCCAATTCTTCCCATTCCCATTGAAACTTTTCAAATCCCTCTCAAAATTGTTGAAATTCTCTTGAAGCTTTTAAAATTCTCTCTAGAATTTTCAAAATCCATGGCCACATGTTTACAATTTCACGTCAAAAAATGGCTAAAATTCCAGTTGAAATGTTTTCAAAGTCCCTTAAAAATTTTCCAATTTTTGTCCCAATTCTTCCCATTCCCATTGAAACTTTTCAAATCCCTCTCAAAATTGTTGAAATTCTGTTGAAGCTTTTAAAATTCTCTCTAGAATTTTCAAAATCCATGGCCACATGTTTACAATTTCACGTCAAAAAATGGCTAAAATTCCAGTTGACATTTTTTCAAAGTCCCTGAAAAATTTTCCAATTTTTGTCCCAATTCTTCCCATTCCCATTGAAACTTTTCAAATCCCTCTCAAAATTGTTGAAATTCTCTTGAAGCTTTTAAAATTCTCTCTAGAATTTTCAAAATCCACTTAAACATGTTTACAATTTCACGTCAAAAAATTGCTAAAATTCCAGTTGAAATTTTTTCAAAGTCCCTGAAAAATTTTCCAATTTTTGTCCCAATTCTTCCCATTCCCATTGAAACTTTTCAAATCCCTCTCAAAATTGTTGAAATTCTCTTGAAGCTTTTAAAATTCTCTCTAGAATTTTCAAAATCCATGGCCACATGTTTACAATTTCACGTCAAAAAATGGCTAAAATTCCAGTTGAAATTTTTTCAAAGTCCCTGAAAAATTTTCCAATTTTTGTCCCAATTCTTCCCATTCCCATTGAAACTTTTCAAATCCCTCTCAAAATTGTTGAAATTCTGTTGAAGCTTTTAAAATTCTCTCTAGAATTTTCAAAATCCATGGCCACATGTTTACAATTTCACGTCAAAAAATGGCTAAAATTCCAGTTGAAATTTTTTCAAAGTCCCTTAAAAATTTTCCAATTTTTGTCCCAATTCTTCCCATTCCCATTGAAACTTTTCAAATCCCTCTCAAAATTGTTGAAATTCTCTTGAAGCTTTTAAAATTCTCTCTAGAATTTTCAAAATCCACTTCAACATGTTTACAATTTCACGTCAAAAAATGGCTAAAATTCCAGTTGAAATTTTTTCAAAGTCCCTTAAAAATTTTCCAATTTTTGTCCCAATTCTTCCCATTCCCATTGAAACTTTTCAAATCCCTCTCAAAATTGTTGAAATTCTGTTGAAGCTTTTAAAATTCTCTCTAGAATTTTCAAAATCCATGTCCACATGTTTACAATTTCACGTCAAAAAATGGCTAAAATTCCAGTTGACATTTTTTCAAAGTCCCTGAAAAATTTTCCAATTTTTGTCCCAATTCTTCCCATTCCCATTGAAACTTTTCAAATCCCTCTCAAAATTGTTGAAATTCTGTTGAAGCTTTTAAAATTCTCTCTAGAATTTTCAAAATCCATGTCCACATGTTTACAATTTCACGTCAAAAAATGGCTAAAATTCCAGTTGAAATTTTTTCAAAGTCCCTTAAAAATTTTCCAATTTTTGTCCCAATTCTTCCCATTCCCATTGAAACTTTTCAAATCCCTCTCAAAATTGTTGAAATTCTGTTGAAGCTTTTAAAATTCTCTCTAGAATTTTCAAAATCCACTTCAACATGTTTACAATTTCACGTCAAAAAATGGCTAAAATTCCAGTTGAAATTTTTTCAAAGTCCCTTAAAAATTTTCCAATTTTTGTCCCAATTCTTCCCATTCCCATTGAAACTTTTCAAATCCCTCTCAAAATTGTTGAAATTCTGTTGAAGCTTTTAAAATTCTCTCTAGAATTTTCAAAATCCATGGCCACATGTTTACAATTTCACGTCAAAAAATGGCTAAAATTCCAGTTGACATTTTTTCAAAGTCCCTTAAAAATTTTCCAATTTTTGTCCCAATTCTTCCCATTCCCATTGAAACTTTTCAAATCCCTCTCAAAATTGTTGAAATTCTGTTGAAGCTTTTAAAATTCTCTCTAGAATTTTCAAAATCCATGGCCACATGTTTACAATTTCATGTCAAAAAATGGCTAAAATTCCAGTTGAAATTTTTTCAAAGTCCCTTAAAAATTTTCCAATTTTTGTCCCAATTCTTCCCATTCCCATTGAAACTTTTCAAATCCCTCTCAAAACTGTTGAAATTCTGTTGAAGCTTTTAAAATTCTCTCTAGAATTTTCAAAATCCATGGCCACATGTTTACAATTTCACGTCAAAAAATGGCTAAAATTCCAGTTGAAATTTTTTCAAAGTCCCTTAAAAATTTTCCAATTTTTGTCCCAATTCTTCCCATTCCCATTGAAACTTTTCAAATCCCTCTCAAAATTGTTGAAATTCTGTTGAAGCTTTTAAAATTCTCTCTAGAATTTTCAAAATCCATGGCCACATGTTTACAATTTCACATAAAAAAATTGCTAAAATTCCAGTTGAAATTTTTTCAAAGTCCCTGAAAAATTTTCCAATTTTTGTCCCAATTCTTCCCATTCCCATTGAAACTTTTCAAATCCCTCTCAAAATTGTTGAAATTCTGTTGAAGCTTTTAAAATTCTCTCTAGAATTTTCAAAATCCATGGCCACATGTTTACAATTTCACGTAAAAAAATGGCTAAAATTCCAGTTGAAATTTTTTCAAAGTCCCTTAAAAATTTTCCAATTTTTGTCCCAATTCTTCCCATTCCCATTGAAACTTTTCAAATCCCTCTCAAAATTGTTGAAATTCTCTTGAAGCTTTTAAAATTCTCTCTAGAATTTTCAAAATCCATGTCCACATGTTTACAATTTCACGTCAAAAAATCGCTAAAATTCCAGTTGAAATTTTTTCAAAGTCCCTTAAAAATTTTCCAATTTTTGTCCCAATTCTTCCCATTCCCATTGAAACTTTTCAAATCCCTCTCAAAATTGTTGAAATTCTCTTGAAGCTTTTAAAATTCTCTCTAGAATTTTCAAAATCCACTTCAACATGTTTACAATTTCACGTCAAAAAATGGCTAAAATTCCAGTTGAAATTTTTTCAAAGTCCCTGAAAAATTTTCCAATTTTTGTCCCAATTCTTCCCATTCCCATTGAAACTTTTCAAATCCCTCTCAAAATTGTTGAAATTCTGTTGAAGCTTTTAAAATTCTCTCTAGAATTTTCAAAATCCATGGCCACATGTTTACAATTTCACGTCAAAAAATGGCTAAAATTCCAGTTGAAATTTTTTCAAAGTCCCTTCAAAATTTTCCAATTTTTGTCCCAATTCTTCCCATTCCCATTGAAACTTTTCAAATCCCTCTCAAAATTGTTGAAATTCTGTTGAAGCTTTTAAAATTCTCTCTAGAATTTTCAAAATCCACTTCAACATGTTTACAATTTCACGTCAAAAAATGGCTAAAATTCCAGTTGAAATTTTTTCAAAGTCCCTTAAAAATTTTCCAATTTTTGTCCCAATTCTTCCCATTCCCATTGAAACTTTTCAAATCCCTCTCAAAATTGTTGAGATTCTGTTGAAGCTTTTAAAATTCTCTCTAGAATTTTCAAAATCCATGGCCACATGTTTACAATTTCACGTCAAAAAATGGCTAAAATTCCAGTTGAAATTTTTTCAAAGTCCCTTAAAAATTTTCCAATTTTTGTCCCAATTCTTCCCATTCCCATTGAAACTTTTCAAATCCCTCTCAAAATTGTTGAAATTCTCTTGAAGCTTTTAAAATTCTCTCTAGAATTTTCAAAATCCATGTCCACATGTTTACAATTTCACGTCAAAAAATGGCTAAAATTCCAGTTGAAATTTTTTCAAAGTCCCTTAAAAATTTTCCAATTTTTGTCCCAATTCTTCCCATTCCCATTGAAACTTTTCAAATCCCTCTCAAAATTGTTGAAATTCTCTTGAAGCTTTTAAAATTCTCTCTAGAATTTTCAAAATCCACTTCAACATGTTTACAATTTCACGTCAAAAAATGGCTAAAATTCCAGTTGAAATTTTTTCAAAGTCCCTGAAAAATTTTCCAATTTTTGTCCCAATTCTTCCCATTCCCATTGAAACTTTTCAAATCCCTCTCAAAATTGTTGAAATTCTGTTGAAGCTTTTAAAATTCTCTCTAGAATTTTCAAAATCCATGTCCACATGTTTACAATTTCACGTCAAAAAATGGCTAAAATTCCAGTTGAAATTTTTTCAAAGTCCCTTAAAAATTTTCCAATTTTTGTCCCAATTCTTCCCATTCCCATTGAAACTTTTCAAATCCCTCTCAAAATTGTTGAAATTCTGTTGAAGCTTTTAAAATTCTCTCTAGAATTTTCAAAATCCACTTCAACATGTTTACAATTTCACGTCAAAAAATTGCTAAAATTCTAGTTGACATTTTTTCAAAGTCCCTGAAAAATTTTCCAATTTTTGTCCCAATTCTTCCCATTCCCATTGAAACTTTTCAAATCCCTCTCAAAATTGTTGAAATTCTGTTGAAGCTTTTAAAATTCTCTCTAGAATTTTCAAAATCCACTTCAACATGTTTACAATTTCACGTCAAAAAATGGCTAAAATTCCAGTTGAAATTTTTTCAAAGTCCCTTAAAAATTTTCCAATTTTTGTCCCAATTCTTCCCATTCCCATTGAAACTTTTCAAATCCCTCTCAAAATTGTTGAAATTCTGTTGAAGCTTTTAAAATTCTCTCTAGAATTTTCAAAATCCATGTCCACATGTTTACAATTTCACGTCAAAAAATGGCTAAAATTCCAGTTGAAATTTTTTCAAAGTCCCTTAAAAATTTTCCAATTTTTGTCCCAATTCTTCCCATTCCCATTGAAACTTTTCAAATCCCTCTCAAAATTGTTGAAATTCTCTTGAAGCTTTTAAAATTCTCTCTAGAATTTTCAAAATCCATGTCCACATGTTTACAATTTCACGTCAAAAAATGGCTAAAATTCCAGTTGAAATTTTTTCAAAGTCCCTTAAAAAATTTCCAATTTTTGTCCCAATTCTTCCCATTCCCATTGCAACTTTTCAAATCCCTCTCAAAATTGTTGAAATTCTCTTTAAGCCTTTAACATTCTCTCTAGAATTTTCAAAATCCATGTCCACATGTTTACAATTTCACGTCAAAAAATGGCTAAAATTCCAGTTGAAATTTTTTCAAAGTCCCTTAAAAATTTTCCAATTTTTGTCCCAATTCTTCCCATTCCCATTGAAACTTTTCAAATCCCTCTCAAAATTGTTGAAATTCTGTTGAAGCTTTTAAAATTCTCTCTAGAATTTTCAAAATCCACGTCCACATGTTTACAATTTCACATAAAAAAATTGCTAAAATTCCAGTTGAAATTTTTTCAAAGTCCCTTAAAAATTTTCCAATTTTTGTCCCAATTCTTCCCATTCCCATTGAAACTTTTCAAATCCCTCTCAAAATTGTTGAAATTCTGTTGAAGCTTTTAAAATTCTCTCTAGAATTTTCAAAATCCATGGCCACATGTTTACAATTTCACGTCAAAAAATGGCTAAAATTCCAGTTGAAATTTTTTCAAAGTCCCTTAAAATTTTCCAATTTTTGTCCCAATTCTTCCCATTCCCATTGAAACTTTTCAAATCCCTCTCAAAATTGTTGAAATTCTGTTGAAGCTTTTAAAATTCTCTCTAGAATTTTCAAAATCCATGTCCACATGTTTACAATTTCACGTCAAAAAATCGCTAAAATTCCAGTTGAAATTTTTTCAAAGTCCCTTAAAAAATTTCCAATTTTTGTCCCAATTCTTCCCATTCCCATTGAAACTTTTCAAATCCCTCTCAAAATTGTTGAAATTCTCTTGAAGCTTTTAAAATTCTCTCTAGAATTTTCAAAATCCACTTCAACATGTTTACAATTTCACGTCAAAAAATGGCTAAAATTCCAGTTGACATTTTTTCAAAGTCCCTTAAAAATTTTCCAATTTTTGTCCCAATTCTTCCCATTCCCATTGAAACTTTTCAAATCCCTCTCAAAATTGTTGAAATTCTCTTGAAGCTTTTAAAATTCTCTCTAGAATTTTCAAAATCCATGGCCACATGTTTACAATTTCACATAAAAAAATTGCTAAAATTCCAGTTGAAATTTTTTCAAAGTCCCTTAAAAATTTTCCAATTTTTGTCCCAATTCTTCCCATTCCCATTGAAACTTTTCAAATCCCTCTCAAAATTGTTGAAATTCTGTTGAAACTTTTAAATTCTCTCTAGAATGTTCAAAATCCATGGCCACATGTTTACAATTTCACGTCAAAAAATCGCTAAAATTCCAGTTGAAATTTTTTCAAAGTCCCTGAAAAATTTTCCAATTTTTGTCCCAATTCTTCCCATTCCCATTGAAACTTTTCAAATCCCTCTCAAAATTGTTGAAATTCTCTTGAAGCTTTTAAAATTCTCTCTAGAATTTTCAAAATCCACTTCAACATGTTTACAATTTCACGTCAAAAAATGGCTAAAATTCCAGTTGAAATTTTTTCAAAGTCCCTGAAAAATTTTCCAATTTTTGTCCCAATTCTTCCCATTCCCATTGAAACTTTTCAAATCCCTCTCAAAATTGTTGAAATTCTGTTGAAGCTTTTAAAATTCTCTCTAGAATTTTCAAAATCCATGTCCACATGTTTACAATTTCACGTCAAAAAATGGCTAAAATTCCAGTTGAAATTTTTTCAAAGTCCCTTAAAAATTTTCCAATTTTTGTCCCAATTCTTCCCATTCCCATTGAAACTTTTCAAATCCCTCTCAAAATTGTTGAAATTCTGTTGAAGCTTTTAAAATTCTCTCTAGAATTTTCAAAATCCATGGCCACATGTTTACAATTTCACGTCAAAAAATGGCTAAAATTCCAGTTGAAATTTTTTCAAAGTCCCTGAAAAATTTTCCAATTTTTGTCCCAATTCTTCCCATTCCCATTGAAACTTTTCAAATCCCTCTCAAAATTGTTGAGATTCTGTTGAAGCTTTTAAAATTCTCTCTAGAATTTTCAAAATCCATGGCCACATGTTTACAATTTCACGTCAAAAAATGGCTAAAATTCCAGTTGAAATTTTTTCAAAGTCCCTGAAAAATTTTCCAATTTTTGTCCCAATTCTTCCCATTCCCATTGAAACTTTTCAAATCCCTCTCAAAATTGTTGAAATTCTCTTGAAGCTTTTAAAATTCTCTCTAGAATTTTCAAAATCCTTGGCCACAAGTTTACAATTTCACGTCAAAAAATGGCTAAAATTCCAGTTGAAATTTTTTCAAAGTCCCTTAAAAATTTTCCAATTTTTGTCCCAATTCTTCCCATTCCCATTGAAACTTTTCAAATCCCTCTCAAAATTGTTGAAATTCTCTTGAAGCTTTTAAAATTCTCTCTCGAATTTTCAAAATCCGCTTCAACATGTTTACAATTTCACGTCAAAAAATGGCTAAAATTCCAGTTAAAATTTTTTCAAAGTCCCTTAAAAATTTTCCAATTTTTGTCCCAATTCTTCCCATTCCCATTGAAACTTTTCAAATCCCTCTCAAAATTGTTGAAATTCTGTTGAAGCTTTTAAAATTCTCTCTAGAATTTTCAAAATCCATGGCCACATGTTTACAATTTCACGTCAAAAAATGGCTAAAATTCCAGTTGAAATTTTTTCAAAGTCCCTTAAAAATTTTCCAATTTTTGTCCCAATTCTTCCCATTCCCATTGGAACTTTTCAAATCCCTCTCAAAATTGTTGAAATTCTGTTGAAGCTTTTAAAATTCTCTCTAGAATTTTCAAAATCCATGGCCACATGTTTACAATTTCACGTCAAAAAATTGCTAAAGTTCCAGTTGAAATTTTTTCAAAGTCCCTTAAAAATTTTCCAATTTTTGTCCCAATTCTTCCCATTCCCATTGAAACTTTTCAAATCCCTCTCCAAATTGTTGAAATTCTGTTGAAGCTTTTAAAATTCTCTCTAGAATTTTCAAAATCCATGGCCACATGTTTACAATTTCACGTCAAAAAATGGCTAAAATTCCAGTTGAAATTTTTTCAAAGTCCCTTAAAAATTTTCCAATTTTTGTCCCAATTCTTCCCATTCCCATTGAAACTTTTCAAATCCCTCTCAAAATTGTTGAAATTCTGTTGAAGCTTTTAAAATTCTCTCTAGAATTTTCAAAATCCACTTCAACATGTTTACAATTTCACATAAAAAAATGGCTAAAATTCCAGTTGAAATTTTTTCAAAGTCCCTTAAAAATTTTCCAATTTTTGTCCCAATTCTTCCCATTCCCATTGAAACTTTTCAAATCCCTCTCAAAATTGTTGAAATTCTCTTGAAACTTTTAAATTCTCTCTAGAATGTTCAAAATCCATGGCCACATGTTTACAATTTCACGTCAAAAAATGGCTAAAATTCCAGTTGAAATTTTTTCAAAGTCCCTTAAAAATTTTCCAATTTTTGTCCCAATTCTTCCCATTCCCATTGAAACTTTTCAAATCCCTCTCAAAATTGTTGAAATTCTGTTGAAGCTTTTAAAATTCTCTCTAGAATTTTCAAAATCCATGTCCACATATTTACAATTTCACATTAAAAAATGGCTAAAATTCCAGTTGAAATTTTTTCAAAGTCCCTTAAAAATTTTCCAATTTTTGTCCCAATTCTTCCCATTCCCATTGAGACTTTTCAAATCCCTCTCAAAATGGTTGAAATTCTGTTGAAGCTTTTAAAATTCTCTCTAGAATTTTCAAAATCCATGTCCACATGTTTACAATTTCACGTCAAAAAATGGCTAAAATTCCAGTTGAAATTTTTTCAAAGTCCCTTAAAAATTTTCCAATTTTGGTCCCAATTCTTCCCATTCCCATTGAAACTTTTCAAATCCCTCTCAAAATTGTTGAAATTCTGTTGAAGCTTTTAAAATTCTCTCTAGAATTTTCAAAATCCACTTCAACATGTTTACAATTTCACATAAAAAATGGCTAAAATTCCAGTTGAAATTTTTTCAAAGTCCCTTAAAAATTTTCCAATTTTTGTCCCAATTCTTCCCATTCCCATTGAAACTTTTCAAATCCCTCTCAAAATTGTTGAAATTCTCTTGAAGCTTTTAAAATTCTCTCTAGAATTTTCAAAATCCATGGCCACATGTTTACAATTTCACGTCAAAAAATGGCCAAAATGCCAGTTGAAATTTTTTCAAAGTCCCTTAAAAATTTTCCAATTTTTGTCCCAATTCTTCCCATTCCCATTGAAACTTTTCAAATCCCTCTCAAAATTGTTGAAATTCTCTTGAAGCTTTTAAAATTCTCTCTAGAATTTTCAAAATCCGCTTCAACATGTTTACAATTTCACGTCAAAAAATGGCTAAAATTCCAGTTAAAATTTTTTCAAAGTCCCTTAAAAATTTTCCAATTTTTGTCCCAATTCTTCCCATTCCCATTGAAACTTTTCAAATCCCTCTCAAAATTGTGGAAATTCTGTTGAAGCTTTTAAAATTCTCTCTAGAATTTTCAAAATCCATGTCCACATGTTTACAATTTCACGTCAAAAAATGGCTAAAATTCCAGTTGAAATTTTTTCAAAGTCCCTTAAAAATTTTCCAATTTTTGTCCCAATTCTTCCCATTCCCATTGAAACTTTTCAAATCCCTCTCAAAATTGTGGAAATTCTGTTGAAGCTTTTAAAATTCTCTCTAGAATTTTCAAAATCCATGTCCACATGTTTACAATTTCACGTCAAAAAATGGCTAAAATTCCAGTTGAAATTTTTTCAAAGTCCCTTAAAAATTTTCCAATTTTTGTCCCAATTCTTCCCATTCCCATTGAAACTTTTCAAATCCCTCTCAAAATTGTGGAAATTCTCTTGAAGCTTTTAAAATTCTCTCTAGAATTTTCAAAATCCATGTCCACATGTTCACAATTTCACGTCAAAAAATGGCTAAAATTCCAGTTGAAATTTTTTCAAAGTCCCTTAAAAATTTTCCAATTTTTGTCCCAATTCTTCCCATTCCCATTGAAACTTTTCAAATCCCTCTCAAAATTGTTGAAATTCTCTTGAAGCTTTTAAAATTCTCTCTAGAATTTTCAAAATCCATGTCCACATGTTCACAATTTCACGTCAAAAAATGGCTAAAATTCCAGTTGAAATTTTTTCAAAGTCCCTGAAAAATTTTCCAATTTTTGTCCCAATTCTTCCCATTCCCATTGAAACTTTTCAAATCCCTCTCAAAATTGTTGAAATTCTCTTGAAGCTTTTAAAATTCTCTCTAGAATTTTCAAAATCCATGTCCACATGTTTACAATTTCACGTCAAAAAATGGCTAAAATTCCAGTTGAAATTTTTTCAAAGTCCCTTAAAAATTTTCCAATTTTTGTCCCAATTCTTCCCATTCCCATTGAAACTTTTCAAATCCCTCTCAAAATTGTTGAAATTCTCTTGAAGCTTTTAAAATTCTCTCTAGAATTTTCAAAATCCATGTCCACATGTTTACAATTTCACGTCAAAAAATGGCTAAAATTCCAGTTGAAATTTTTTCAAAGTCCCTTAAAAATTTTCCAATTTTTGTCCCAATTCTTCCCATTCCCATTGAAACTTTTCAAATCCCTCTCAAAATTGTGGAAATTCTGTTGAAGCTTTTAAAATTCTCTCTAGAATTTTCAAAATCCATGTCCACATGTTCACAATTTCACGTCAAAAAATGGCTAAAATGCCAGTTGAAATTTTTTCAAAGTCCCTTCAAAATTTTCCAATTTTTGTCCCAATTCTTCCCATTCCCATTGAAACTTTTCAAATCCCTCTCAAAATTGTTGAAATTCTGTTGAAGCTTTTAAAATTCTCTCTAGAATTTTCAAAATCCGCTTCAACATGTTTACAATTTCACGTCAAAAAATGGCTAAAATTCCAGTTGAAATTTTTTCAAAGTCCCTTAAAAATTTTCCAATTTTTGTCCCAATTCTTCCCATTCCCATTGAGACTTTTCAAATCCCTCTCAAAATTGTGGAAATTCTGTTGAAGCTTTTAAAATTCTCTCTAGAATTTTCAAAATCCATGTCCACATGTTCACAATTTCACGTCAAAAAATGGCTAAAATGCCAGTTGAAATTTTTTCAAAGTCCCTTCAAAATTTTCCAATTTTTGTCCCAATTCTTCCCATTCCCATTGAAACTTTTCAAATCCCTCTCAAAATTGTTGAAATTCTGTTGAAGCTTTTAAAATTCTCTCTAGAATTTTCAAAATCCATGTCCACATGTTTACAATTTCACGTCAAAAAATGGCTAAAATTCCAGTTGAAATTTTTTCAAAGTCCCTTAAAAATTTTCCAATTTTTGTCCCAATTCTTCCCATTCCCATTGAGACTTTTCAAATCCCTCTCAAAATGGTTGAAATTCTGTTGAAGCTTTTAAAATTCTCTCTAGAATTTTCAAAATCCATGTCCACATGTTTACAATTTCACGTCAAAAAATGGCTAAAATTCCAGTTGAAATTTTTTCAAAGTCCCTTAAAAATTTTCCAATTTTGGTCCCAATTCTTCCCATTCCCATTGAAACTTTTCAAATCCCTCTCAAAATTGTTGAAATTCTGTTGAAGCTTTTAAAATTCTCTCTAGAATTTTCAAAATCCACTTCAACATGTTTACAATTTCACATAAAAAATGGCTAAAATTCCAGTTGAAATTTTTTCAAAGTCCCTTAAAAATTTTCCAATTTTTGTCCCAATTCTTCCCATTCCCATTGAAACTTTTCAAATCCCTCTCAAAATTGTTGAAATTCTCTTGAAGCTTTTAAAATTCTCTCTAGAATTTTCAAAATCCATGGCCACATGTTTACAATTTCACGTCAAAAAATGGCTAAAATGCCAGTTGAAATTTTTTCAAAGTCCCTTAAAAATTTTCCAATTTTTGTCCCAATTCTTCCCATTCCCATTGAAACTTTTCAAATCCCTCTCAAAATTGTTGAAATTCTCTTGAAGCTTTTAAAATTCTCTCTAGAATTTTCAAAATCCATGGCCACATGTTTACAATTTCACGTCAAAAAATGGCTAAAATTCCAGTTGAAATTTTTTCAAAGTCCCTTAAAAATTTTCCAATTTTTGTCCCAATTCTTCCCATTCCCATTGAAACTTTTCAAATCCCTCTCAAAATGGTTGAAATTCTCTTGAAGCTTTTAAAATTCTCTCTAGAATTTTCAAAATCCGCTTCAACATGTTTACAATTTCACGTCAAAAAATGGCTAAAATTCCAGTTAAAATTTTTTCAAAGTCCCTTAAAAATTTTCCAATTTTTGTCCCAATTCTTCCCATTCCCATTGAAACTTTTCAAATCCCTCTCAAAATTGTGGAAATTCTGTTGAAGCTTTTAAAATTCTCTCTAGAATTTTCAAAATCCATGTCCACATGTTTACAATTTCACGTCAAAAAATGGCTAAAATTCCAGTTGAAATTTTTTCAAAGTCCCTTAAAAATTTTCCAATTTTTGTCCCAATTCTTCCCATTCCCATTGAAACTTTTCAAATCCCTCTCAAAATTGTTGAAATTCTCTTGAAGCTTTTAAAATTCTCTCTAGAATTTTCAAAATCCATGTCCACATGTTCACAATTTCACGTCAAAAAATGGCTAAAATTCCAGTTGAAATTTTTTCAAAGTCCCTTAAAAATTTTCCAATTTTTGTCCCAATTCTTCCCATTCCCATTGAAACTTTTCAAATCCCTCTCAAAATTGTTGAAATTCTCTTGAAGCTTTTAAAATTCTCTCTAGAATTTTCAAAATCCATGTCCACATGTTTACAATTTCACGTCAAAAAATGGCTAAAATTCCAGTTGAAATTTTTTCAAAGTCCCTTAAAAATTTTCCAATTTTTGTCCCAATTCTTCCCATTCCCATTGAAACTTTTCAAATCCCTCTCAAAATTGTTGAAATTCTCTTGAAGCTTTTAAAATTCTCTCTAGAATTTTCAAAATCCATGTCCACATGTTTACAATTTCACGTCAAAAAATGGCTAAAATTCCAGTTGAAATTTTTTCAAAGTCCCTTAAAAATTTTCCAATTTTTGTCCCAATTCTTCCCATTCCCATTGAAACTTTTCAAATCCCTCTCAAAATTGTGGAAATTCTGTTGAAGCTTTTAAAATTCTCTCTAGAATTTTCAAAATCCATGTCCACATGTTCACAATTTCACGTCAAAAAATGGCTAAAATGCCAGTTGAAATTTTTTCAAAGTCCCTTCAAAATTTTCCAATTTTTGTCCCAATTCTTCCCATTCCCATTGAAACTTTTCAAATCCCTCTCAAAATTGTTGAAATTCTGTTGAAGCTTTTAAAATTCTCTCTAGAATTTTCAAAATCCGCTTCAACATGTTTACAATTTCACGTCAAAAAATGGCTAAAATTCCAGTTGAAATTTTTTCAAAGTCCCTTAAAAATTTTCCAATTTTTGTCCCAATTCTTCCCATTCCCATTGAAACTTTTCAAATCCCTCTCAAAATTGTGGAAATTCTGTTGAAGCTTTTAAAATTCTCTCTAGAATTTTCAAAATCCATGTCCACATGTTTACAATTTCACGTCAAAAAATGGCTAAAATTCCAGTTGAAAGTTTTTCAAAGTCCCTTAAAAATTTTCCAATTTTTGTCCCAATTCTTCCCATTCCCATTGAAACTTTTCAAATCCCTCTCAAAATTGTTGAAATTCTGTTGAAGCTTTTAAAATTCTCTCTAGAATTTTCAAAATCCATGGCCACATGTTTACAATTTCACGTCAAAAAATGGCTAAAATTCCAGTTGAAATTTTTTCAAAGTCCCTTAAAAATTTTCCAATTTTTGTCCCAATTCTTCCCATTCCCATTGAAACTTTTCAAATCCCTCTCCAAATTGTTGAAATTCTGTTGAAGCTTTTAAAATTCTCTCTAGAATTTTCAAAATCCATGTCCACATGTTTACAATTTCACGTCAAAAAATGGCTAAAATTCCAGTTGAAATTTTTTCAAAGTCCCTTAAAAATTTTCCAATTTTTGTCCCAATTCTTCCCATTCCCATTGAAACTTTTCAAATCCCTCTCAAAATTGTTGAAATTCTGTTGAAGCTTTTAAAATTCTCTCTAGAATTTTCAAAATCCACTTCAACATGTTTACAATTTCACATAAAAAAATGGCTAAAATTCCAGTTGAAATTTTTTCAAAGTCCCTTAAAAATTTTCCAATTTTTGTCCCAATTCTTCCCATTCCCATTGAAACTTTTCAAATCCCTCTCAAAATTGTTGAAATTCTCTTGAAACTTTTAAATTCTCTCTAGAATGTTCAAAATCCATGGCCACATGTTTACAATTTCACGTCAAAAAATGGCTAAAATTCCAGTTGAAATTTTTTCAAAGTCCCTTAAAAATTTTCCAATTTTTGTCCCAATTCTTCCCATTCCCATTGAAACTTTTCAAATCCCTCTCAAAATTGTTGAAATTCTGTTGAAGCTTTTAAAATTCTCTCTAGAATTTTCAAAATCCATGTCCACATATTTACAATTTCACATTAAAAAATGGCTAAAATTCCAGTTGAAATTTTTTCAAAGTCCCTTAAAAATTTTCCAATTTTTGTCCCAATTCTTCCCATTCCCATTGAGACTTTTCAAATCCCTCTCAAAATGGTTGAAATTCTGTTGAAGCTTTTAAAATTCTCTCTAGAATTTTCAAAATCCATGTCCACATGTTTACAATTTCACGTCAAAAAATGGCTAAAATTCCAGTTGAAATTTTTTCAAAGTCCCTTAAAAATTTTCCAATTTTGGTCCCAATTCTTCCCATTCCCATTGAAACTTTTCAAATCCCTCTCAAAATTGTTGAAATTCTGTTGAAGCTTTTAAAATTCTCTCTAGAATTTTCAAAATCCACTTCAACATGTTTACAATTTCACATAAAAAATGGCTAAAATTCCAGTTGAAATTTTTTCAAAGTCCCTTAAAAATTTTCCAATTTTTGTCCCAATTCTTCCCATTCCCATTGAAACTTTTCAAATCCCTCTCAAAATTGTTGAAATTCTCTTGAAGCTTTTAAAATTCTCTCTAGAATTTTCAAAATCCATGTCCACATGTTTACAATTTCACGTCAAAAAATGGCTAAAATGCCAGTTGAAATTTTTTCAAAGTCCCTTAAAAATTTTCCAATTTTTGTCCCAATTCTTCCCATTCCCATTGAAACTTTTCAAATCCCTCTCAAAATTGTTGAAATTCTCTTGAAGCTTTTAAAATTCTCTCTAGAATTTTCAAAATCCATGGCCACATGTTTACAATTTCACGTCAAAAAATGGCTAAAATTCCAGTTGAAATTTTTTCAAAGTCCCTTAAAAATTTTCCAATTTTTGTCCCAATTCTTCCCATTCCCATTGAAACTTTTCAAATCCCTCTCAAAATGGTTGAAATTCTGTTGAAGCTTTTAAAATTCTCTCTAGAATTTTCAAAATCCGCTTCAACATGTTTACAATTTCACGTCAAAAAATGGCTAAAATTCCAGTTAAAATTTTTTCAAAGTCCCTTAAAAATTTTCCAATTTTTGTCCCAATTCTTCCCATTCCCATTGAAACTTTTCAAATCCCTCTCAAAATTGTGGAAATTCTGTTGAAGCTTTTAAAATTCTCTCTAGAATTTTCAAAATCCATGTCCACATGTTTACAATTTCACGTCAAAAAATGGCTAAAATTCCAGTTGAAATTTTTTCAAAGTCCCTTAAAAATTTTCCAATTTTTGTCCCAATTCTTCCCATTCCCATTGAAACTTTTCAAATCCCTCTCAAAATTGTGGAAATTCTCTTGAAGCTTTTAAAATTCTCTCTAGAATTTTCAAAATCCATGTCCACATGTTCACAATTTCACGTCAAAAAATGGCTAAAATTCCAGTTGAAATTTTTTCAAAGTCCCTTAAAAATTTTCCAATTTTTGTCCCAATTCTTCCCATTCCCATTGAAACTTTTCAAATCCCTCTCAAAATTGTTGAAATTCTCTTGAAGCTTTTAAAATTCTCTCTAGAATTTTCAAAATCCATGTCCACATGTTCACAATTTCACGTCAAAAAATGGCTAAAATTCCAGTTGAAATTTTTTCAAAGTCCCTGAAAAATTTTCCAATTTTTGTCCCAATTCTTCCCATTCCCATTGAAACTTTTCAAATCCCTCTCAAAATTGTTGAAATTCTCTTGAAGCTTTTAAAATTCTCTCTAGAATTTTCAAAATCCATGTCCACATGTTTACAATTTCACGTCAAAAAATGGCTAAAATTCCAGTTGAAATTTTTTCAAAGTCCCTTAAAAATTTTCCAATTTTTGTCCCAATTCTTCCCATTCCCATTGGAACTTTTCAAATCCCTCTCAAAATTGTTGAAATTCTCTTGAAGCTTTTAAAATTCTCTCTAGAATTTTCAAAATCCATGTCCACATGTTTACAATTTCACGTCAAAAAATGGCTAAAATTCCAGTTGAAATTTTTTCAAAGTCCCTTAAAAATTTTCCAATTTTTGTCCCAATTCTTCCCATTCCCATTGAAACTTTTCAAATCCCTCTCAAAATTGTGGAAATTCTGTTGAAGCTTTTAAAATTCTCTCTAGAATTTTCAAAATCCATGTCCACATGTTCACAATTTCACGTCAAAAAATGGCTAAAATGCCAGTTGAAATTTTTTCAAAGTCCCTTCAAAATTTTCCAATTTTTGTCCCAATTCTTCCCATTCCCATTGAAACTTTTCAAATCCCTCTCAAAATTGTTGAAATTCTGTTGAAGCTTTTAAAATTCTCTCTAGAATTTTCAAAATCCGCTTCAACATGTTTACAATTTCACGTCAAAAAATGGCTAAAATTCCAGTTGAAATTTTTTCAAAGTCCCTTAAAAATTTTCCAATTTTTGTCCCAATTCTTCCCATTCCCATTGAAACTTTTCAAATCCCTCTCAAAATTGTGGAAATTCTGTTGAAGCTTTTAAAATTCTCTCTAGAATTTTCAAAATCCATGTCCACATGTTTACAATTTCACGTCAAAAAATGGCTAAAATTCCAGTTGAAAGTTTTTCAAAGTCCCTTAAAAATTTTCCAATTTTTGTCCCAATTCTTCCCATTCCCATTGAAACTTTTCAAATCCCTCTCAAAATTGTTGAAATTCTCTTGAAGCTTTTAAAATTCTCTCTAGAATTTTCAAAATCCATGTCCACATGTTTACAATTTCACGTCAAAAAATGGCTAAAATTCCAGTTGAAATTTTTTCAAAGTCCCTTAAAAATTTTCCAATTTTTGTCCCAATTCTTCCCATTCCCATTGAAACTTTTCAAATCCCTCTCAAAATTGTTGAAATTCTCTTGAAGCTTTTAAAATTCTCTCTAGAATTTTCAAAATCCATGTCCACATGTTTACAATTTCACGTAAAAAAATGGCTAAAATTCCAGTTGAAATTTTTTCAAAGTCCCTTAAAAATTTTCCAATTTTTGTCCCAATTCTTCCCATTCCCATTGAAACTTTTCAAATCCCTCTCAAAATTGTAGAAATTCTGTTAAAGCTTTTAAAATTCTCTCTAGAATTTTTCAAAATCCATGTCCACATGTTTACAATTTCACGTCAAAAAATGGCTAAAATTCCAGTTGAAATTTTTTCAAAGTCCCTTAAAAATTTTCCAATTTTTGTCCCAATTCTTCCCATTCCCATTGAAACTTTTCAAATCCCTCTCAAAATTGTTGAAATTCTCTTGAAGCTTTTAAAATTCTCTCTAGAATTTTCAAAATCCATGGCCACATGTTTACAATTTCACGTCAAAAAATTGCTAAAATTCAGTTGAAATTTTTTCAAAGTCCCTTAAAAATTTTCCAATTTTTGTCCCAATTCTTCCCATTCCCATTGAAACTTTTCAAATTCCTCTCCAATTGTTGAAATTCTGTTGAAGCTTTTAAAATTCTCTCTAGAATTTTCAAAATCCATGTCCACATGTTTACAATTTCACGTCAAAAATGGCTAAAATTCCAGTTGAAATTTTTTCAAAGTCCCTTAAAAATTTTCCAATTTTTGTCCCAATTCTTCCCATTCCATTGAAACTTTTCAAATCCCTCTCAAAATTGTTGAAATTCTCTTGAAGCTTTTAAAATTCTCTCTAGAATTTTCAAAATCCATGTCCACATGTTTACAATTTCACGTAAAATAAAATGCTAAAATTCCAGTTGAAATTTTTTCAAAGTCCCTTAAAAATTTTCCAATTTTTGTCCCAATTCTTCCCATTCCCATTGAAACTTTTCAAATTCCTCTCCAATTGTAGAAATTCTGTTAAAGCTTTTAAAATTCTCTCTAGAATTTTCAAAATCCATGTCCACATGTTCACAATTTCACGTCAAAAAATGGCTAAAATTCCAGTTGAAATTTTTTCAAAGTCCCTGAAAAATTTTCCAATTTTTGTCCCAATTCTTCCCATTCCCATTGAAACTTTTCAAATCCCTCTCAAAATTGTTGAAATTCTCTTGAAGCTTTTAAAATTCTCTCTAGAATTTTCAAAATCCACTTCAACATGTTTACAATTTCACGTCAAAAAATTGCTAAAATTCCAGTTGAAATTTTTCAAAGTCCCTTAAAATTTTCCAATTTTTGTCCCAATTCTTCCCATTCCCATTGAAACTTTTCAAATCCCTCTCAAAATTGTAGAAATTCTGTTAAAGCTTTTAAAATTCTCTCTAGAATTTTCAAAATCCATGTCCACATGTTTACAATTTCACGTCAAAAAATGGCTAAAATTCCAGTTGAAATTTTTTCAAAGTCCCTTAAAAATTTTCCAATTTTTGTCCCAATTCTTCCCATTCCCATTGGAACTTTTCAAATCCTCTCAAAATTGTTGAAATTCTCTTGAAGCTTTTAAAATTCTCTCTAGAATTTTCAAAATCCATGTCCACATGTTTACAATTTCACGTCAAAAAATGGCTAAAATTCCAGTTGAAATTTTTTCAAAGTCCCTTAAAAATTTTCCAATTTTTGTCCCAATTCTTCCCATTCCCATTGAAACTTTTCAAATCCCTCTCAAAATTGTGGAAATTCTGTTGAAGCTTTTAAAATTCTCTCTAGAATTTTCAAAATCCATGTCCACATGTTCACAATTTCACGTCAAAAAATGGCTAAAAATGCCAGTTGAAATTTTTTCAAAGTCCCTTCAAAATTTTCCAATTTTGTCCCAATTCTTCCCATTCCCATTGAAACTTTTCAAATCCCTCTCAAAATTGTTGAAATTCTGTTGAAGCTTTTAAAATTCTCTCTAGAATTTTCAAATCCGCTTCAACATGTTTACAATTTCACGTCAAAAAATGGCTAAAATTCCAGTTGAAATTTTTTCAAAGTCCCTTAAAAATTTTCCAATTTTTGTCCCAATTCTTCCCATTCCCATTGAAACTTTTCAAATCCCTCTCAAAATTGTGGAAATTCTGTTGAAGCTTTTAAAATTCTCTCTAGAATTTCAAAATCCATGTCCACATGTTTACAATTTCACGTCAAAAAATGGCTAAAATTCCAGTTGAAAGTTTTTCAAAGTCCCTTAAAAATTTTCCAATTTTTGTCCCAATTCTTCCCATTCCCATTGAAACTTTCAAATCCCTCTCAAAATTGTTGAAATTCTCTTGAAGCTTTTAAAATTCTCTCTAGAATTTTCAAAATCCATGTCCACATGTTTACAATTTCACGTCAAAAAATGGCTAAAATTCCAGTTGAAATTTTTTCAAAGTCCCTTAAAAATTTTCCAATTTTTGTCCCAATTCTTCCCATTCCCATTGAAACTTTTCAAATCCCTCTCAAAATTGTTGAAATTCTCTTGAAGCTTTTAAAATTCTCTCTAGAATTTTCAAAATCCATGTCCACATGTTTACAATTTCACGTAAAAAATGGCTAAAATTCCAGTTGAAATTTTTTCAAAGTCCCTTAAAAATTTTCCAATTTTTGTCCCAATTCTTCCCATTCCCATTGAAACTTTTCAAATCCCTCTCAAAATTGTAGAAATTCTGTTAAAGCTTTTAAAATTCTCTCTAGAATTTTCAAAATCCATGTCCACATGTTTACAATTTCACGTCAAAAAATGGCTAAAATTCCAGTTGAAATTTTTTCAAAGTCCCTTAAAAATTTTCCAATTTTTGTCCCAATTCTTCCCATTCCCATTGAAACTTTTCAAATCCCTCTCAAAATTGTTGAAATTCTCTTGAAGCTTTTAAAATTCTCTCTAGAATTTTCAAAATCCATGGCCACATGTTTACAATTTCACGTCAAAAAATTGCTAAAATTCCAGTTGAAATTTTTTCAAAGTCCCTTAAAAATTTTCCAATTTTTGTCCCAATTCTTCCCATTCCCATTGAAACTTTTCAAATTCCTCTCCAATTGTTGAAATTCTGTTGAAGCTTTTAAAATTCTCTCTAGAATTTTCAAAATCCATGTCCACATGTTTACAATTTCACGTCAAAAAATGGCTAAAATTCCAGTTGAAATTTTTTCAAAGTCCCTTAAAAATTTTCCAATTTTTGTCCCAATTCTTCCCATTCCCATTGAAACTTTTCAAATCCCTCTCAAAATTGTTGAAATTCTCTTGAAGCTTTTAAAATTCTCTCTAGAATTTTCAAAATCCATGTCCACATGTTTACAATTTCACGTAAAATAAAATGCTAAAATTCCAGTTGAAATTTTTTCAAAGTCCCTTAAAAATTTTCCAATTTTTGTCCCAATTCTTCCCATTCCCATTGAAACTTTTCAAATTCCTCTCCAAATTGTAGAAATTCTGTTTAAAGCTTTTAAAATTCTCTCTAGAATTTTCAAAATCCATGTCCACATGTTCACAATTTCACGTCAAAAAATGGCTAAAATTCCAGTTGAAATTTTTTCAAAGTCCCTGAAAAATTTTCCAATTTTTGTCCCAATTCTTCCCATTCCCATTGAAACTTTTCAAATCCCTCTCAAAATTGTTGAAATTCTCTTGAAGCTTTTAAAATTCTCTCTAGAATTTTCAAAATCCACTTCAACATGTTTACAATTTCACGTCAAAAAATTGCTAAAATTCCAGTTGAAATTTTTTCAAAGTCCCTTAAAAATTTTCCAATTTTTGTCCCAATTCTTCCCATTCCCATTGAAACTTTTCAAATCCCTCTCAAAATTGTTGAAATTCTCTTGAAGCGTTTAAAATTCTCTCTAGAATTTTCAAAATCCATGGCCACATGTTTACAATTTCACGTAAAAAAATTGCTAAAATTCCAGCTGAAATTTTTTCAAAGTCCCTTAAAAATTTTCCAATTTTTGTCCCAATTCTTCCCATTCCCATTGAAACTTTTCAAATCCCTCTCAAAATTGTTGAAATTCTCTTGAAGCTTTTAAAATTCTCTCTAGAATTTTCAAAATCCATGTCCACATGTTTACAATTTCACATAAAAAAAATTGCTAAAATTCGAGTTGAAATTTTTTCCAAGTCCCTTAAAAATTTTCCAATTTTTGTCCCAATTCTTCCCATTCCCATTGAAACTTTTCAAATCCCTCTCAGAATTGTAGAAATTCTGTTGAAGCTTTTAAATTCTCTCTAGAATTTTCAAAATCCATGTCCACATGTTTACAATTTCACGTCAAAAAATGGCTAAAATTCCAGTTGAAATTTTTTCAAAGTCCCTTAAAAATTTTCCAATTTTTGTCCCAATTCTTCCCATTCCCATTGAAACTTTTCAAATCCCCCTCAGAATTGTTGAAATTCTCTTGAAGCTTTTAAAATTCTCTCTAGAATTTTCAAAATCCATGTCCACATGTTTACAATTTCACGTCAAAAAATGGCTAAAATTCCAGTTGAAATTTTTTCAAAGTCCCTTAAAAATTTTCCAATTTTGGTCCCAATTCTTCCCATTCCCATTGAAACTTTTCAAATCCCTCTCAAAATTGTTGAAATTCTGTTGAAGCTTTTAAAATTCTCTCTAGAATTTTCAAAATCCATGTCCACATGTTTACAATTTCACGTCAAAAAATGGCTAAAATTCCAGTTGAAATTTTTCAAAGTCCCTTAAAAATTTTCCAATTTTTGTCCCAATTCTTCCCATTCCCATTGAAACTTTTCAAATCCCTCTCAAAATTGTTGAAATTCTGTTGAAGCTTTTAAAATTCTCTCTAGAATTTCAAAATCCATGGCCACATGTTTACAATTTCACGTCAAAAAATGGCTAAAATTCCAGTTGAAATTTTTTCAAAGTTCCTTCAAAATTTTCCAATTTTTGTCCCAATTCTTCCCATTCCCATTGAAACTTTTCAAATCCCTCTCAAAATTGTTGAAATTCTCTTGAAGCTTTTAAAATTCTCTCTAGAATTTTCAAAATCCATGGCCACATGTTTACAATTTCACGTCAAAAAATTGCTAAAATTCCAGTTGAAATTTTTCAAAGTCCCTTAAAAATTTTCCAATTTTTGTCCCAATTCTTCCCATTCCCATTGAAACTTTTCAAATCCCTCTCAAAATTGTTGAAATTCTCTTGAAGCTTTTTAAAATTCTCTCTAGAATTTTCAAAATCCATGTCCACATGTTTACAATTTCACGTCAAAAAACGGCTAAAATTCCAGATGAAATTTTTTCAAAGTCCCTTAAAAATTTTCCAATTTTTGTCCCAATTCTTCCATTCCCATTGAAACTTTTCAAATCCCTCTCAAAATTGTTGAAATTCTCTTGAAGCTTTTAAAATTCTCTCTAGAATTTTCAAAATCCACTTCAACATGTTTACAATTTCACGTCAAAAAATGGCTAAAATTCCAGTTGAAATTTTTTCAAAGTCCTTAAAAATTTTCCAATTTTTGTCCCAATTCTTCCCATTCCCATTGAAACTTTTCAAATCCCTCTCAAAATTGTAGAAATTCTGTTAAAGCTTTTAAAATTCTCTCTAGAATTTTCAAAATCCATGTCCACATGTTTACAATTTCACGTCAAAAAATGGTTAAAATTCCAGTTGAAATTTTTTCAAAGTCCCTTAAGAATTTTCCAATTTTTGTCCCAATTCTTCCCATTCCCATTGAAACTTTTCAAATCCCTCTCAAAATTGTTGAAATTCTCTTGAAGCTTTTAAAATTCTCTCTAGAATTTTCAAAATCCATGGCCACATGTTTACAATTTCACGTCAAAAAATTGCTAAAATTCCAGTTGAAATTTTTTCAAAGTCCCTGAAAAATTTTCCAATTTTTGTCCCAATTCTTCCATTCCCATAGAAACTTTTCAAATCCCTCTCAAAATTGTTGAAATTCTGTTGAAGCTTTTAAAATTCTCTCTAGAATTTTCAAAATCCATGGCCACATGTTTACAATTTCACGTCAAAAAATTGCTAAAATTCCAGTTGAAATTTTTTCAAAGTCCCTTAAAAATTTTCCAATTTTTGTCCCAATTCTTCCCATTCCCATTGAAACTTTTCAAATCCCTCTCAAAATTGTTGAAATTCTCTTGAAGCTTTTAAAATTCTCTCTAGAATTTTCAAAATCCACTTCAACATGTTTACAATTTCACGTCAAAAAATTGCTAAAATTCCAGTTGAAATTTTTTCAAAGTCCCTTAAAAATTTTCCAATTTTTGTCCCAATTCTTCCCATTCCCATTGAAACTTTTCAAATCCCTCTCAAAATTGTTGAAATTCTCTTGAAGCGTTTAAAATTCTCTCTAGAATTTTCAAAATCCATGGCCACATGTTTACAATTTCACGTAAAAAAATTGCTAAAATTCCAGCTGAAATTTTTTCAAAGTCCCTTAAAAATTTTCCAATTTTTGTCCCAATTCTTCCCATTCCCATTGAAACTTTTCAAATCCCTCTCAAAATTGTTGAAATTCTCTTGAAGCTTTTAAAATTCTCTCTAGAATTTTCAAAATCCATGTCCACATTTTACAATTTCACGTCAAAAAAATGGCTAAAATTCCAGTTGAAATTTTTTCAAAGTCCCTTAAAAGTTTTCCAATTTTTGTCCCAATTCTTCCCATTCCCATTGAAACTTTTCAAATCCCTCTCAAAATTGTTGAAATTCTCTTGAAGCTTTTAAAATTCTCTCTAGAATTTTCAAAATCCATGGCCACATGTTTACAATTTCACGTCAAAAAATGGCTAAAATTCCAGTTGAAATTTTTTCAAAGTCCCTTAAAAATTTTCCAATTTTTGTCCCAATTCTTCCCATTCCCATTGAAACTTTTCAAATCCCTCTCAAAATTGTTGAAATTCTCTTGAAGCTTTTAAAATTCTCTCTAGAATTTTCAAAATCCATGTCCACATGTTTACAATTTCACGTCAAAAAATGGCTAGAATTCCAGTTGAAATTTTTTCAAAGTCCCTTAAAAATTTTCCAATTTTTGTCCCAATTCTTCCCATTCCCATTGAAACTTTTCAAATCCCTCTCAAAATTGTTGAAATTCTCTTGAAGCTTTTAAAATTCTCTCTAGAATTTTCAAAATCCATGTCCACATGTTTACAATTTCACGTCAAAAAATGGCTAAAATTCCAGTTGAAATTTTTTCAAAGTCCCTTAAAAATTTTCCAATTTTTGTCCCAATTCTTCCCATTCCCATTGAAACTTTTCAAATCCCTCTCCAAATGGTTGAAATTCTGTTGAAGCTTTTAAAATTCTCTCTAGAATTTTCAAAATCCACTTCAACATGTTTACAATTTCACATAAAAAAATGGCTAAAATTCCAGTTGAAATTTTTTCAAAGTCCCTTAAAAATTTTCCAATTTTTGTCCCAATTCTTCCCATTCCCATTGAAACTTTTCAAATCCCTCTCAAAATTGTTGAAATTCTCTTGAAGCTTTTAAAATTCTCTCTAGAATTTTCAAAATCCACTTCAACATGTTTACAATTTCACGTCAAAAAATGGCTAAAATTCCAGTTGAAATTTTTTCAAAGTCCCTTAAAAATTTTCCAATTTTTGTCCCAATTCTTCCCATTCCCATTGAAACTTTTCAAATCCCTCTCAAAATTGTTGAAATTCTCTTGAAGCTTTTAAAATTCTCTCTAGAATTTTCAAAATCCATGGCCACATGTTTACAATTTCACGTCAAAAAATGGCTAAAATTCCAGTTGAAATTTTTTCAAAGTCCCTTAAAAATTTTCCAATTTTTGTCCCAATTCTTCCCATTCCCATTAAAACTTTTCAAATCCCTCTCAAAATTGTTGAAATTCTGTTGAAGCTTTTAAAATTCTCTCTAGAATTTTCAAAATCCATGTCCACATGTTTACAATTTCACGTCAAAAAATGGCTAAAATTCCAGTTGAAATTTTTTCAAAGTCCCTTAAAAGTTTTCCAATTTTTGTCCCAATTCTTCCCATTCCCATTGAAACTTTTCAAATCCCTCTCAAAATTGTTGAAATTCTGTTGAAGCTTTTAAAATTCTCTCTAGATTTTTCAAAATCCATGGCCACATGTTTACAATTTCACATAAAAAAATGGCTAAAATTCCAGTTGAAATTTTTTCAAAGTCCCTTAAAAATTTTCCAATTTTTGTCCCAATTCTTCCCATTCCCATTGAAACTTTTCAAATCCCTCTCAAAATTGTTGAAATTCTCTTGAAGCTTTTAAAATTCTCTCTAGAATTTTCAAAATCCATGTCCACATGTTTACAATTTCACGTCAAAAAATGGCTAAAATTCCAGTTGAAATTTTTTCAAAGTCCCTTAAAAATTTTCCAATTTTTGTCCCAATTCTTCCCATTCCCATTGAAACTTTTCAAATCCCTCTCAAAATTGTTGAAATTCTGTTGAAGCTTTTAAAATTCTCTCTAGAATTTTCAAAATCCATGTCCACATGTTTACAATTTCACGTCAAAAAATGGCTAAAATTCCAGTTGAAATTTTTTCAAAGTCCCTTAAAAATTTTCCAATTTTTGTCCCAATTCTTCCCATTCCCATTGAAACTTTTCAAATCCCTCTCAAAATTGTTGAAATTCTCTTGAAGCTTTTAAAATTCTCTCTAGAATTTTCAAAATCCATGTCCACATGTTTACAATTTCACGTCAAAAAATGGCTAAAATTCCAGTTGAAATTTTTTCAAAGTCCCTTAAAAGTTTTCCAATTTTTGTCCCAATTCTTCCCATTCCCATTGAAACTTTTCAAATCCCTCTCAAAATTGTTCAAATTCTCTTGAAGCTGTTAAAATTCTCTCTAGAATTTTCAAAATCCATGGCCACATGTTTACAATTTCACGGAAAAAAATTGCTAAAATTCCAGCTGAAATTTTTTCAAAGTCCCTTAAAAATTTTCCAATTTTTGTCCCAATTCTTCCCATTCCCATTGAAACTTTTCAAATCCCTCTCAAAATTGTTGAAATTCTCTTGAAGCTTTTAAAATTCTCTCTAGAATTTTCAAAATCAGTGTCCACATGTTTACAATTTCACGTCAAAAAATGGCTAAAATTCCAGTTGAAATTTTTTCAAAGTCCCTTAAAAATTTTCCAATTTTTGTCCCAATTCTTCCCATTCCCATTAAAACTTTTCAAATCCCTCTCAAAATTGTTGAAATTCTGTTGAAGCTTTTAAAATTCTCTCTAGAATTTTCAAAATCCATGTCCACATGTTTACAATTTCACGTCAAAAAATGGCTAAAATTCCAGTTGAAATTTTTTCAAAGTCCCTTAAAAATTTTCCAATTTTTGTCCCAATTCTTCCCATTCCCATTGAAACTTTTCAAATCCCTCTCAAAATTGTAGAAATTCTGTTGAAGCTTTTAAAATTCTCTCTAGAATTTTCAAAATCCATGTCCACATGTTTACAATTTCACGTCAAAAAATGGCTAAAATTCCAGTTGAAATTTTTTCAAAGTCCCTTAAAAATTTTCCAATTTTTGTCCCAATTCTTCCCATTCCCATTGAAACTTTTCAAATCCCTCTCAAAATTGTTGAAATTCTCTTGAAGCTTTTAAAATTCTCTCTAGAATTTTCAAAATCCATGTCCACATGTTTACAATTTCACGTCAAAAAATGGCTAAAATTCCAGTTGAAATTTTTTCAAAGTCCCTTAAAAGTTTTCCAATTTTTGTCCCAATTCTTCCCATTCCCATTGAAACTTTTCAAATCCCTCTCAAAATTGTTGAAATTCTCTTGAAGCTGTTAAAATTCTCTCTAGAATTTTCAAAATCCATGGCCACATGTTTACAATTTCACGTAAAAAAATTGCTAAAATTCCAGCTGAAATTTTTTCAAAGTCCCTTAAAAATTTTCCAATTTTTGTCCCAATTCTTCCCATTCCCATTGAAACTTTTCAAATCCCTCTCAAAATTGTTGAAATTCTCTTGAAGCTTTTAAAATTCTCTCTAGAATTTTCAAAATCCATGTCCACATGTTTACAATTTCACGTCAAAAAATGGCTAAAATTCCAGTTGAAATTTTTTCAAAGTCCCTTAAAAGTTTTCCAATTTTTGTCCCAATTCTTCCCATTCCCATTGAAACTTTTCAAATCCCTCTCAAAATTGTTGAAATTCTCTTGAAGATTTTAAAATTCTCTCTAGAATTTTCAAAATCCATGTCCACATGTTTACAATTTCACGTCAAAAAATTGCTAAAATTCCAGCTGAAATTTTTTCAAAGTCCCTTAAAAATTTTCCAATTTTTGTCCCAATTCTTCCCATTCCCATTGAAACTTTTCAAATCCCTCTCAAAATTGTTGAAATTCTCTTGAAGCTTTTAAAATTCTCTCTAGAATTTTCAAAATCCATGGCCACATGTTTACAATTTCACGTCAAAAAATGGCTAAAATTCCAGTTGAAATTTTTTCAAAGTCCCTTAAAAATTTTCCAATTTTTGTCCCAATTCTTCCCATTCCCATTGAAACTTTTCAAATCCCTCTCAAAATTGTTGAAATTCTCTTGAAGCTTTTAAAATTCTCTCTAGAATTTTCAAAATCCATGGCCACATGTTTACAATTTCACGTCAAAAAATGGCTAAAATTCCAGTTGAAATTTTTTCAAAGTCCCTTAAAAATTTTCCAATTTTTGTCCCAATTCTTCCCATTCCCATTAAAACTTTTCAAATCCCTCTCAAAATTGTTGAAATTCTGTTGAAGCTTTTAAAATTCTCTCTAGAATTTTCAAAATCCATGTCCACATGTTTACAATTTCACATCAAAAAATGGCTAAAATTCCAGTTGAAATTTTTTCAAAGTCCCTTAAAAGTTTTCCAATTTTTGTCCCAATTCTTCCCATTCCCATTGAAACTTTTCAAATCCCTCTCAAAATTGTTGAAATTCTCTTGAAGCTTTTAAAATTCTCTCTAGATTTTTCAAAATCCATGGCCACATGTTTACAATTTCACATAAAAAAATGGCTAAAATTCCAGTTGAAATTTTTTCAAAGTCCCTTAAAAATTTTCCAATTTTTGTCCCAATTCTTCCCATTCCCATTGAAACTTTTCAAATCCCTCTCAAAATTGTTGAAATTCTCTTGAAGCTTTTAAAATTCTCTCTAGAATTTTCAAAATCCATGGCCACATGTTTACAATTTCACGTAAAAAAATGGCTAAAATTCCAGTTGAAATTTTTTCAAAGTCCCTTAAAAATTTTCCAATTTTTGTCCCAATTCTTCCCATTCCCATTGAAACTTTTCAAATCCCTCTCAAAATTGTAGAAATTCTGTTGAAGCTTTTAAAATTCTCTCTAGAATTTTCAAAATCCATGTCCACATGTTTACAATTTCATGTCAAAAAATGGCTAAAATTCCAGTTGAAATTTTTTCAAAGTCCCTTAAAAATTTTCCAATTTTTGTCCCAATTCTTCCCATTCCCATTGAAACTTTTCAAATCCCTCTCAAAATTGTTGAAATTCTCTTGAAGCTTTTAAAATTCTCTCTAGAATTTTCAAAATCCATGTCCACATGTTTACAATTTCACGTCAAAAAATGGCTAAAATTCCAGTTGAAATTTTTTCAAAGTCCCTTAAAAGTTTTCCAATTTTTGTCCCAATTCTTCCCATTCCCATTGAAGCTTTTCAAATCCCTCTCAAAATTGTTGAAATTCTCTTGAAGCTGTTAAAATTCTCTCTAGAATTTTCAAAATCCATGGCCACATGTTTACAATTTCACGTCAAAAAATGGCTAAAATTCCAGTTGAAATTTTTTCAAAGTCCCTTAAAAATTTTCCAATTTTTGTCCCAATTCTTCCCATTCCCATTGAAACTTTTCAAATCCCTCTCAAAATTGTTGAAATTCTCTTGAAGCTTTTAAAATTCTCTCTAGAATTTTCAAAATCCATGGCCACATGTTTACAATTTCACGTCAAAAAATGGCTAAAATTCCAGTTGAAATTTTTTCAAAGTCCCTTAAAAATTTTCCAATTTTTGTCCCAATTCTTCCCATTCCCATTAAAACTTTTCAAATCCCTCTCAAAATTGTTGAAATTCTGTTGAAGCTTTTAAAATTCTCTCTAGAATTTTCAAAATCCATGTCCACATGTTTACAATTTCACGTCAAAAAATGGCTAAAATTCCAGTTGAAATTTTTTCAAAGTCCCTTAAAAGTTTTCCAATTTTTGTCCCAATTCTTCCCATTCCCATTGAAACTTTTCAAATCCCTCTCAAAATTGTTGAAATTCTCTTGAAGCTTTTAAAATTCTCTCTAGAATTTTCAAAATCCATGGCCACATGTTTACAATTTCATGTCAAAAAATGGCTAAAATTCCAGTTGAAATTTTTTCGAAGTCCCTTAAAATTTTCCAATTTTTGTCCCAATTCTTCCCATTCCCATTGAAACTTTTCAAATCCCTCTCCAAATTGTTGAAATTCTGTTGAAGCTTTTAAAATTCCCTCTAGAATTTTCAAAATCCATGGCCACATGTTTACAATTTCACGTCAAAAAATGGCTAAAATTCCAGTTGAAATTTTTTCAAAGTCCCTTAAAAATTTTCCAATTTTTGTCCCAATTCTTCCCATTCCCATTGAAACTTTTCAAATCCCTCTCAAAATTGTTGAAATTCTCTTGAAGCTTTTAAAATTCTCTCTAGAATTTTCAAAATCCACTTCAACATGTTTACAATTTCACGTCAAAAAATGGCTAAAATTCCAGTTGAAATTTTTTCAAAGTCCCTTAAAAATTTTCCAATTTTTGTCCCAATTCTTCCCATTCCCATTGAAACTTTTCAAATCCCTCTCAAAATTGTTGAAATTCTGTTGAAGCTTTTAAAATTCTCTCTAGAATTTTCAAAATCCATGGCCACATGTGTACAATTTCATGTCAAAAAATTGCTAAAATTCCAGTTGAAATTTTTTCAAAGTCCCTTAAAAATTTTCCAATTTTTGTCCCAATTCTTCCCATTCCCATTGAAACTTTTCAAATCCCTCTCAAAATTGTTGAAATTCTCTTGAAGCTTTTAAAATTCTCTCTAGATTTTTCAAAATCCATGGCCACATGTTTACAATTTCACGTCAAAAAATGGCTAAAATTCCAGTTGAAATTTTTTCAAAGTCCCTTAAAAATTTTCCAATTTTTGTCCCAATTCTTCCCATTCCCATTGAAACTTTTCAAATCCCTCTCAAAATTGTTGAAATTCTCTTGAAGCTTTTAAAATTCTCTCTAGAATTTTCAAAATCCACTTCAACATGTTTACAATTTCACGTCAAAAAATGGCTAGAATTCCAGTTGAAATTTTTTCAAAGTCCCTTAAAAATTTTCCAATTTTTGTCCCAATTCTTCCCATTCCCATTGAAACTTTTCAAATCCCTCTCAAAATTGTTGAAATTCTCTTGAAGCTTTTAAAATTCTCTCTAGAATTTTCAAAATCCATGTCCACATGTTTACAATTTCACGTCAAAAAATGGCTAAAATTCCAGTTGAAATTTTTTCAAAGTCCCTTAAAAGTTTTCCAATTTTTGTCCCAATTCTTCCCATTCCCATTGAAACTTTTCAAATCCCTCTCAAAATTGTTGAAATTCTCTTGAAGCTTTTAAAATTCTCTCTAGAATTTTCAAAATCCATGGCCACATGTTTACAATTTCACGTCAAAAAATGGCTAAAATTCCAGTTGAAATTTTTTCGAAGTCCCTTAAAATTTTCCAATTTTTGTCCCAATTCTTCCCATTCCCATTGAAACTTTTCAAATCCCTCTCAACATTGTTGAAATTCTCTTGAAGCTTTTAAAATTCTCTCTAGAATTTTCAAAATCCCACTTCAACATGTTTACAATTTCACGTCAAAAAATGGCTAAAATTCCAGTTGAAATTTTTTCAAAGTCCCTTAAAAATTTCCAATTTTTGTCCCAATTCTTCCCATTCCCATTGAAACTTTTCAAATCCCTCTCAAAATTGTTGAAATTCTGTTGAAGCTTTTAAAATTCTCTCTAGAATTTTCAAAATCCATGGCCACATGTGTACAATTTCATGTCAAAAAATTGCTAAAATTCCAGTTGAAATTTTTTCAAAGTCCCTTAAAAATTTTCCAATTTTTGTCCCAATTCTTCCCATTCCCATTGAAACTTTTCAAATCCCTCTCCAAATGGTTGAAATTCTGTTGAAGCTTTTAAAATTCTCTCTAGAATTTTCAAAATCCACTTCAACATGTTTACAATTTCACATAAAAAAATCGCTAAAATTCCAGTTGAAATTTTTTCAAAGTCCCTTAAAAATTTTCCAATTTTTGTCCCAATTCTTCCCATTCCCATTGAAACTTTTCAAATCCCTCTCAAAATTGTTGAAATTCTGTTGAAGCTTTTAAAATTCTCTCTAGAATTTTCAAAATCCATGGCCACATGTTTACAATTTCACGTCAAAAAATGGCTAAAATTCCAGTTGAAATTTTTTCAAAGTCCCTTAAAAATTTTCCAATTTTTGTCCCAATTCTTCCCATTCCCATTGAAACTTTTCAAATCCCTCTCAAAATTGTTGAAATTCTCTTGAAGCTTTTAAAATTCTCTCTAGAATTTTCAAAATCCACTTCAACATGTTTACAATTTCACGTCAAAAAATGGCTAAAATTCCAGTTGAAATTTTTTCAAAGTCCCTTAAAAATTTTCCAATTTTTGTCCCAATTCTTCCCATTCCCATTGAAACTTTTCAAATCCCTCTCAAAATTGTTGAAATTCTCTTGAAGCTTTTAAAATTCTCTCTAGAATTTTCAAAATCCATGGCCACATGTTTACAATTTCACGTAAAAAAATGGCTAAAATTCCAGTTGAAATTTTTTCAAAGTCCCTTAAAAATTTTCCAATTTTTGTCCCAATTCTTCCCATTCCCATTGAAACTTTTCAAATCCCTCTCAAAATTGTAGAAATTCTGTTGAAGCTTTTAAAATTCTCTCTAGAATTTTCAAAATCCATGTCCACATGTTTACAATTTCATGTCAAAAAATGGCTAAAATTCCAGTTGAAATTTTTTCAAAGTCCCTTAAAAATTTTCCAATTTTTGTCCCAATTCTTCCCATTCCCATTGAAACTTTTCAAATCCCTCTCAAAATTGTTGAAATTCTCTTGAAGCTTTTAAAATTCTCTCTAGAATTTTCAAAATCCATGTCCACATGTTTACAATTTCACGTCAAAAAATGGCTAAAATTCCAGTTGAAATTTTTTCAAAGTCCCTTAAAAGTTTTCCAATTTTTGTCCCAATTCTTCCCATTCCCATTGAAGCTTTTCAAATCCCTCTCAAAATTGTTGAAATTCTCTTGAAGCTGTTAAAATTCTCTCTAGAATTTTCAAAATCCATGGCCACATGTTTACAATTTCACGTCAAAAAATGGCTAAAATTCCAGTTGAAATTTTTTCAAAGTCCCTTAAAAATTTTCCAATTTTTGTCCCAATTCTTCCCATTCCCATTGAAACTTTTCAAATCCCTCTCAAAATTGTTGAAATTCTCTTGAAGCTTTTAAAATTCTCTCTAGAATTTTCAAAATCCATGGCCACATGTTTACAATTTCACGTCAAAAAATGGCTAAAATTCCAGTTGAAATTTTTTCAAAGTCCCTTAAAAATTTTCCAATTTTTGTCCCAATTCTTCCCATTCCCATTAAAACTTTTCAAATCCCTCTCAAAATTGTTGAAATTCTGTTGAAGCTTTTAAAATTCTCTCTAGAATTTTCAAAATCCATGTCCACATGTTTACAATTTCACGTCAAAAAATGGCTAAAATTCCAGTTGAAATTTTTTCAAAGTCCCTTAAAAGTTTTCCAATTTTTGTCCCAATTCTTCCCATTCCCATTGAAACTTTTCAAATCCCTCTCAAAATTGTTGAAATTCTCTTGAAGCTTTTAAAATTCTCTCTAGAATTTTCAAAATCCATGGCCACATGTTTACAATTTCATGTCAAAAAATGGCTAAAATTCCAGTTGAAATTTTTTCGAAGTCCCTTAAAATTTTCCAATTTTTGTCCCAATTCTTCCCATTCCCATTGAAACTTTTCAAATCCCTCTCCAAATTGTTGAAATTCTGTTGAAGCTTTTAAAATTCCCTCTAGAATTTTCAAAATCCATGGCCACATGTTTACAATTTCACGTCAAAAAATGGCTAAAATTCCAGTTGAAATTTTTTCAAAGTCCCTTAAAAATTTTCCAATTTTTGTCCCAATTCTTCCCATTCCCATTGAAACTTTTCAAATCCCTCTCAAAATTGTTGAAATTCTCTTGAAGCTTTTAAAATTCTCTCTAGAATTTTCAAAATCCACTTCAACATGTTTACAATTTCACGTCAAAAAATGGCTAAAATTCCAGTTGAAATTTTTTCAAAGTCCCTTAAAAATTTTCCAATTTTTGTCCCAATTCTTCCCATTCCCATTGAAACTTTTCAAATCCCTCTCAAAATTGTTGAAATTCTGTTGAAGCTTTTAAAATTCTCTCTAGAATTTTCAAAATCCATGGCCACATGTGTACAATTTCATGTCAAAAAATTGCTAAAATTCCAGTTGAAATTTTTTCAAAGTCCCTTAAAAATTTTCCAATTTTTGTCCCAATTCTTCCCATTCCCATTGAAACTTTTCAAATCCCTCTCAAAATTGTTGAAATTCTCTTGAAGCTTTTAAAATTCTCTCTAGATTTTTCAAAATCCATGGCCACATGTTTACAATTTCACGTCAAAAAATGGCTAAAATTCCAGTTGAAATTTTTTCAAAGTCCCTTAAAAATTTTCCAATTTTTGTCCCAATTCTTCCCATTCCCATTGAAACTTTTCAAATCCCTCTCAAAATTGTTGAAATTCTCTTGAAGCTTTTAAAATTCTCTCTAGAATTTTCAAAATCCACTTCAACATGTTTACAATTTCACGTCAAAAAATGGCTAGAATTCCAGTTGAAATTTTTTCAAAGTCCCTTAAAAATTTTCCAATTTTTGTCCCAATTCTTCCCATTCCCATTGAAACTTTTCAAATCCCTCTCAAAATTGTTGAAATTCTCTTGAAGCTTTTAAAATTCTCTCTAGAATTTTCAAAATCCATGTCCACATGTTTACAATTTCACGTCAAAAAATGGCTAAAATTCCAGTTGAAATTTTTTCAAAGTCCCTTAAAAGTTTTCCAATTTTTGTCCCAATTCTTCCCATTCCCATTGAAACTTTTCAAATCCCTCTCAAAATTGTTGAAATTCTCTTGAAGCTTTTAAAATTCTCTCTAGAATTTTCAAAATCCATGGCCACATGTTTACAATTTCACGTCAAAAAATGGCTAAAATTCCAGTTGAAATTTTTTCGAAGTCCCTTAAAATTTTCCAATTTTTGTCCCAATTCTTCCCATTCCCATTGAAACTTTTCAAATCCCTCTCAACATTGTTGAAATTCTCTTGAAGCTTTTAAAATTCTCTCTAGAATTTTCAAAATCCACTTCAACATGTTTACAATTTCACGTCAAAAAATGGCTAAAATTCCAGTTGAAATTTTTTCAAAGTCCCTTAAAAATTTTCCAATTTTTGTCCCAATTCTTCCCATTCCCATTGAAACTTTTCAAATCCCTCTCAAAATTGTTGAAATTCTGTTGAAGCTTTTAAAATTCTCTCTAGAATTTTCAAAATCCATGGCCACATGTGTACAATTTCATGTCAAAAAATTGCTAAAATTCCAGTTGAAATTTTTTCAAAGTCCCTTAAAAATTTTCCAATTTTTGTCCCAATTCTTCCCATTCCCATTGAAACTTTTCAAATCCCTCTCCAAATGGTTGAAATTCTGTTGAAGCTTTTAAAATTCTCTCTAGAATTTTCAAAATCCACTTCAACATGTTTACAATTTCACATAAAAAAATCGCTAAAATTCCAGTTGAAATTTTTTCAAAGTCCCTTAAAAATTTTCCAATTTTTGTCCCAATTCTTCCCATTCCCATTGAAACTTTTCAAATCCCTCTCAAAATTGTTGAATTCTGTTGAAGCTTTTAAAATTCTCTCTAGAATTTTCAAAATCCATGGCCACATGTTTACAATTTCACGTCAAAAAATGGCTAAAATTCCAGTTGAAATTTTTTCAAAGTCCCTTAAAAATTTTCCAATTTTTGTCCCAATTCTTCCCATTCCCATTGAAACTTTTCAAATCCCTCTCAAAATTGTTGAAATTCTCTTGAAGCTTTTAAAATTCTCTCTAGAATTTTCAAAATCCACTTCAACATGTTTACAATTTCACGTCAAAAAATGGCTAAAATTCCAGTTGAAATTTTTTCAAAGTCCCTTAAAAATTTTCCAATTTTTGTCCCAATTCTTCCCATTCCCATTAAAACTTTTCAAATCCCTCTCAAAATTGTTGAAATTCTGTTGAAGCTTTTAAAATTCTCTCTAGAATTTTCAAAATCCATGTCCACATGTTTACAATTTCACGTCAAAAAATGGCTAAAATTCCAGTTGAAATTTTTTCAAAGTCCCTTAAAAGTTTTCCAATTTTTGTCCCAATTCTTCCCATTCCCATTGAAACTTTTCAAATCCCTCTCAAAATTGTTGAAATTCTGTTGAAGCTTTTAAATTCTCTCTAGATTTTTCAAAATCCATGGCCACATGTTTACAATTTCACATAAAAAAATGGCTAAAATTCCAGTTGAAATTTTTTCAAAGTCCCTTTAAAATTTTCCAATTTTTGTCCCAATTCTTCCCATTCCCATTGAAACTTTTCAAATCCCTCTCAAAATTGTTGAAATTCTCTTGAAGCTTTTAAAATTCTCTCTAGAATTTTCAAAATCCATGTCCACATGTTTACAATTTCACGTCAAAAAATGGCTAAAATTCCAGTTGAAATTTTTCAAAGTCCCTTAAAAGTTTTCCAATTTTTGTCCCAATTCTTCCCATTCCCATTGAAACTTTTCAAATCCCTCTCAAAATTGTTGAAATTCTCTTGAAGCTTTTAAAATTCTCTCTAGAATTTTCAAAATCCATGGCCACATGTTTACAATTTCACGTCAAAAAATGGCTAAAATTCCAGTTGAAATTTTTTCGAAGTCCCTTAAAATTTTCCAATTTTTGTCCCAATTCTTCCCATTCCCATTGAAACTTTTCAAATCCCTCTCCAAATTGTTGAAATTCTGTTGAAGCTTTTAAAATTCCCTCTAGAATTTTCAAAATCCATGGCCACATGTTTACAATTTCACGTCAAAAAATGGCTAAAATTCCAGTTGAAATTTTTTCAAAGTCCCTTAAAAATTTTCCAATTTTTGTCCCAATTCTTCCCATTCCCATTGAAACTTTTCAAATCCCTCTCAAAATTGTTGAAATTCTCTTGAAGCTTTTAAAATTCTCTCTAGAATTTTCAAAATCCACTTCAACATGTTTACAATTTCACGTCAAAAAATGGCTAAAATTCCAGTTGAAATTTTTTCAAAGTCCCTTAAAAATTTTCCAATTTTTGTCCCAATTCTTCCCATTCCCATTGAAACTTTTCAAATCCCTCTCAAATTTGTTGAAATTCTGTTGAAGCTTTTAAAATTCTCTCTAGAATTTTCAAAATCCATGGCCACATGTGTACAATTTCATGTCAAAAAATTGCTAAAATTCCAGTTGAAATTTTTTCAAAGTCCCTTAAAAATTTTCCAATTTTTGTCCCAATTCTTCCCATTCCCATTGAAACTTTTCAAATCCCTCTCAAAATTGTTGAAATTCTCTTGAAGCTTTTAAAATTCTCTCTAGAATTTTCAAAATCCATGGCCACATGTTTACAATTTCACGTCAAAAAATGGCTAAAATTCCAGTTGAAATTTTTTCAAAGTCCCTTAAAAATTTTCCAATTTTTGTCCCAATTCTTCCCATTCCCATTGAAACTTTTCAAATCCCTCTCAAAATTGTTGAAATTCTCTTGAAGCTTTTAAAATTCTCTCTAGAATTTTCAAAATCCATGGCCACATGTTTACAATTTCACGTCAAAAAATGGCTAGAATTCCAGTTGAAATTTTTTCAAAGTCCCTTAAAAATTTTCCAATTTTTGTCCCAATTCTTCCCATTCCCATTGAAACTTTTCAAATCCCTCTCAAAATTGTTGAAATTCTCTTGAAGCTTTTAAAATTCTCTCTAGAATTTTCAAAATCCATGTCCACATGTTTACAATTTCACGTCAAAAAATGGCTAAAATTCCAGTTGAAATTTTTTCAAAGTCCCTTAAAAATTTTCCAATTTTTGTCCCAATTCTTCCCATTCCCATTGAAACTTTTCAAATCCCTCTCAAAATTGTTGAAATTCTGTTGAAGCTTTTAAAATTCTCTCTAGAATTTTCAAAATCCACTTCAACATGTTTACAATTTCACATAAAAAAATGGCTAAAATTCCAGTTGAAATTTTTTCAAAGTCCCTTAAAAATTTTCCAATTTTTGTCCCAATTCTTCCCATTCCCATTGAAACTTTTCAAATCCCTCTCAAAATTGTTGAAATTCTCTTGAAGCTTTTAAAATTCTCTCTAGAATTTTCAAAATCCACTTCAACATGTTTACAATTTCACGTCAAAAAATGGCTAAAATTCCAGTTGAAATTTTTTCAAAGTCCCTTAAAAATTTTCCAATTTTTGTCCCAATTCTTCCATTCCCATTGAAACTTTTCAAATCCCTCTCAAAATTGTTGAAATTCTCTTGAAGCTTTTAAAATTCTCTCTAGAATTTTCAAAATCCATGGCCACATGTTTACAATTTCACGTCAAAAAATGGCTAAAATTCCAGTTGAAATTTTTCAAAGTCCCTTAAAAATTTTCCAATTTTTGTCCCAATTCTTCCCATTCCCATTAAAACTTTTCAAATCCCTCTCAAAATTGTTGAAATTCTGTTGAAGCTTTTAAAATTCTCTCTAGAATTTTCAAAATCCATGTCCACATGTTTACAATTTCACGTCAAAAAATGGCTAAAATTCCAGTTGAAATTTTTTCAAAGTCCCTTAAAAGTTTTCCAATTTTTGTCCCAATTCTTCCCATTCCCATTGAAACTTTTCAAATCCCTCTCAAAATTGTTGAAATTCTGTTGAAGCTTTTAAAATTCTCTCTAGATTTTTCAAAATCCATGGCCACATGTTTACAATTTCACATAAAAAAATGGCTAAAATTCCAGTTGAAATTTTTTCAAAGTCCCTTTAAAATTTTCCAATTTTTGTCCCAATTCTTCCCATTCCCATTGAAACTTTTCAAATCCCTCTCAAAATTGTTGAAATTCTCTTGAAGCTTTTAAAATTCTCTCTAGAATTTTCAAAATCCATGGCCACATGTTTACAATTTCACGTAAAAAAATGGCTAAAATTCCAGTTGAAATTTTTTCAAAGTCCCTTAAAAATTTTCCAATTTTTGTCCCAATTCTTCCCATTCCCATTGAAACTTTTCAAATCCCTCTCAAAATTGTAGAAATTCTGTTGAAGCTTTTAAAATTCTCTCTAGAATTTTCAAAATCCATGTCCACATGTTTACAATTTCACGTCAAAAAATGGCTAAAATTCCAGTTGAAATTTTTTCAAAGTCCCTTAAAAATTTTCCAATTTTTGTCTCAATTCTTCCCATTCCCATTGAAACTTTTCAAATCCCTCTCAAAATTGTTGAAATTCTCTTGAAGCTTTTAAAATTCTCTCTAGAATTTTCAAAATCCATGTCCACATGTTTACAATTTCACGTCAAAAAATGGCTAAAATTCCAGTTGAAATTTTTTCAAAGTCCCTTAAAAGTTTTCCAATTTTTGTCCCAATTCTTCCCATTCCCATTGAAACTTTTCAAATCCCTCTCAAAATTGTTGAAATTCTCTTGAAGCTGTTAAAATTCTCTCTAGAATTTTCAAAATCCATGGCCACATGTTTACAATTTCACGTAAAAAAATTGCTAAAATTCCAGCTGAAATTTTTTCAAAGTCCCTTAAAAGTTTTCCAATTTTTGTCCCAATTCTTCCCATTCCCATTGAAACTTTTCAAATCCCTCTCAAAATTGTTGAAATTCTCTTGAAGCTTTTAAAATTCTCTCTAGAATTTTCAAAATCCATGGCCACATGTTTACAATTTCACGTCAAAAAATGGCTAAAATTCCAGTTGAAATTTTTTCAAAGTCCCTTAAAAATTTTCCAATTTTTGTCCCAATTCTTCCCATTCCCATTAAAACTTTTCAAATCCCTCTCAAAATTGTTGAAATTCTGTTGAAGCTTTTAAAATTCTCTCTAGAATTTTCAAAATCCATGTCCACATGTTTACAATTTCACGTCAAAAAATGGCTAAAATTCCAGTTGAAATTTTTTCAAAGTCCCTTAAAAATTTTCCAATTTTTGTCCCAATTCTTCCCATTCCCATTGAAACTTTTCAAATCCCTCTCAACATTGTTGAAATTCTCTTGAAGCTTTTAAAATTCTCTCTAGATTTTTCAAAATCCATGGCCACATGTTTACAATTTCACGTCAAAAAATGGCTAAAATTCCAGTTGAAATTTTTTCAAAGTCCCTTAAAAGTTTTCCAATTTTTGTCCCAATTCTTCCCATTCCCATTGAAACTTTTCAAATCCCTCTCAAAATTGTTGAAATTCTCTTGAAGCTGTTAAAATTCTCTCTAGAATTTTCAAAATCCATGGCCACATGTTTACAATTTCACGTAAAAAAATTGCTAAAATTCCAGCTGAAATTTTTCAAAGTCCCTTAAAAGTTTTCCAATTTTTGTCCCAATTCTTCCCATTCCCATTGAAACTTTTCAAATCCCTCTCAAAATTGTTGAAATTCTCTTGAAGCTTTTAAAATTCTCTCTAGAATTTTCAAAATCCATGGCCACATGTTTACAATTTCACGTCAAAAAATGGCTAAAATTCCAGTTGAAATTTTTTCAAAGTCCCTTTAAAATTTTCCAATTTTTGTCCCAATTCTTCCCATTCCCATTGAAACTTTTCAAATCCCTCTCAAAATTGTTGAAATTCTCTTGAAGCTTTTAAAATTCTCTCTAGAATTTTCAAAATCCATGGCCACATGTTTACAATTTCACGTCAAAAAATGGCTAAAATTCCAGTTGAAATTTTTTCAAAGTCCCTTAAAAATTTTCCAATTTTTGTCCCAATTCTTCCCATTCCCATTGAAACTTTTCAAATCCCTCTCAAAATTGTAGAAATTCTGTTGAAGCTTTTAAAATTCTCTCTAGAATTTTCAAAATCCATGTCCACATGTTTACAATTTCACGTCAAAAAATGGCTAAAATTCCAGTTGAAATTTTTTCAAAGTCCTTAAAAATTTTCCAATTTTTGTCCCAATTCTTCCCATTCCCATTGAAACTTTTCAAATCCCTCTCAAAATTGTTGAAATTCTCTTGAAGCTTTTAAAATTCTCTCTAGAATTTTCAAAATCCATGTCCACATGTTTACAATTTCACGTCAAAAAATGGCTAAAATTCCAGTTGAAATTTTTTCAAAGTCCCTTAAAAGTTTCCAATTTTTGTCCCAATTCTTCCCATTCCCATTGAAACTTTTCAAATCCCTCTCAAAATTGTTGAAATTCTCTTGAAGCTGTTAAAATTCTCTCTAGAATTTTCAAAATCCATGGCCACATGTTTACAATTTCACGTAAAAAAATTGCTAAAATTCCAGCTGAAATTTTTTCAAAGTCCCTTAAAAATTTTCCAATTTTTGTCCCAATTCTTCCCATTCCCATTGAAACTTTTCAAATCCCTCTCAAAATTTTTGAAATTCTCTTGAAGCTTTTAAAATTCTCTCTAGAATTTTCAAAATCCATGGCCACATGTTTACAATTTCACGTCAAAAAATGGCTAAAATTCCAGTTGAAATTTTTCAAAGTCCCTTAAAAGTTTTCCAATTTTTGTCCCAATTCTTCCCATTCCCATTGAAACTTTTCAAATCCCTCTCAAAATTGTTGAAATTCTGTTGAAGCTTTTAAAATTCTCTCTAGAATTTTCAAAATCCATGTCCACATGTTTACAATTTCACGTCAAAAAATTGCTAAAATTCCAGCTGAAATTTTTTCAAAGTCCCTTAAAAATTTTCCAATTTTTGTCCCAATTCTTCCCATTCCCATTGAAACTTTTCAAATCCCTCTCAAAATTGTTGAAATTCTCTTGAAGCTTTTAAAATTCTCTCTAGAATTTTCAAAATCCATGTCCACATGTTTACAATTTCACGTCAAAAAATGGCTAAAATTCCAGTTGAAATTTTTTCAAAGTCCCTTAAAAATTTTCCAATTTTTGTCCCAATTCTTCCCATTCCCATTGAAACTTTTCAAATCCCTCTCAAAATTGTTGAAATTCTCTTGAAGCTTTTAAAATTCTCTCTAGAATTTTCAAAATCCATGTCCACATGTTTACAATTTCACATAAAAAAATGGCTAAAATTCCAGTTGAAATTTTTTCAAAGTCCCTTTAAAATTTTCCAATTTTTGTCCCAATTCTTCCCATTCCCATTGAAACTTTTCAAATCCCTCTCAAAATTGTTGAAATTCTGTTGAAGCTTTTAAAATTCTCTCTAGAATTTTCAAAATCCATGGCCACATGTTTACAATTTCACGTCAAAAAATTGCTAAAATTCCAGTTGAAATTTTTTCAAAGTCCCTTAAAAATTTTCCAATTTTTGTCCCAATTCTTCCCATTCCCATTGAAACTTTTCAAATCCCTCTCAAAATTGTTGAAATTCTCTTGAAGCTTTTAAAATTCTCTCTAGAATTTTCAAAATCCATGTCCACATGTTTACAATTTCACGTCAAAAAATGGCTAAAATTCCAGTTGAAATTTTTTCAAAGTCCCTTAAAAATTTTCCAATTTTTGTCCCAATTCTTCCCATTCCCATTGAAACTTTTCAAATCCCTCTCAAAATTGTTGAAATTCTCTTGAAGATTTTAAAATTCTCTCTAGAATTTTCAAAATCCATGTCCACATGTTTACAATTTCACATAAAAAAATGGCTAAAATTCCAGTTGAAATTTTTTCAAAGTCCCTTAAAAGTTTTCCAATTTTTGTCCCAATTCTTCCCATTCCCATTGAAACTTTTCAAATCCCTCTCAAAATTGTTGAAATTCTCTTGAAGCTGTTAAAATTCTCTCTAGAATTTTCAAAATCCATGGCCACATGTTTACAATTTCACGTCAAAAAATTGCTAAAATTCCTGCTGAAATTTTTTCAAAGTCCCTTAAAAATTTTCCAATTTTTGTCCCAATTCTTCCCATTCCCATTGAAACTTTTCAAATCCCTCTCAAAATTGTTGAAATTCTCTTGAAGCTTTTAAAATTCTCTCTAGAATTTTCAAAATCCATGTCCACATGTTTATAATTTCACGTCAAAAAATGGCTAAAATTCCAGTTGAAATTTTTTCAAAGTCCCTTAAAAGTTTTCCAATTTTTGTCCCAATTCTTCCCATTCCCATTGAAACTTTTCAAATCCCTCTCAAAATTGTTGAAATTCTCTTGAAGATTTTAAAATTCTCTCTAGAATTTTCAAAATCCATGTCCACATGTTTACAATTTCACGTCAAAAAATTGCTAAAATTCCAGCTGAAATTTTTTCAAAGTCCCTTAAAAATTTTCCAATTTTTGTCCCAATTCTTCCCATTCCCATTGAAACTTTTCAAATCCCTCTCAAAATTGTTGAAATTCTCTTGAAGCTTCTAAAATTCTCTCTAGAATTTTCAAAATCCATGTCCACATGTTTACAATTTCACGTCAAAAAATGGCTAAAATTCCAGTTGAAATTTTTTCAAAGTCCCTTAAAAATTTTCCAATTTTTGTCCCAATTCTTCCCATTCCCATTGAAACTTTTCAAATCCCTCTCAAAATTGTTGAAATTCTCTTGAAGCTTTTAAAATTCTCTCTAGAATTTTCAAAATCCATGTCCACATGTTTACAATTTCACATAAAAAAATGGCTAAAATTCCAGTTGAAATTTTTTCAAAGTCCCTTTAAAATTTTCCAATTTTTGTCCCAATTCTTCCCATTCCCATTGAAACTTTTCAAATCCCTCTCAAAATTGTTGAAATTCTGTTGAAGCTTTTAAAATTCTCTCTAGAATTTTCAAAATCCATGGCCACATGTTTACAATTTCACGTCAAAAAATGGCTAAAATTACAGTTGAAATTTTTTCAAAGTCCCTTAAAAATTTTCCAATTTTTGTCCCAATTCTTCCCATTCCCATTGAAACTTTTCAAATCCCTCTCAAAATTGTAGAAATTCTGTTGAAGCTTTTAAAATTCTCTCTAGAATTTTCAAAATCCATGTCCACATGTTTACAATTTCACGTCAAAAAATGGCTAAAATTCCAGTTGAAATTTTTTCAAAGTCCCTTAAAAATTTTCCAATTTTTGTCCCAATTCTTCCCATTCCCATTGAAACTTTTCAAATCCCTCTCAAAATTGTTGAAATTCTCTTGAAGATTTTAAAATTCTCTCTAGAATTTTCAAAATCCATGTCCACATGTTTACAATTTCACATAAAAAAATGGCTAAAATTCCAGTTGAAATTTTTTCAAAGTCCCTTAAAAGTTTTCCAATTTTTGTCCCAATTCTTCCCATTCCCATTGAAACTTTTCAAATCCCTCTCAAAATTGTTGAAATTCTCTTGAAGCTGTTAAAATTCTCTCTAGAATTTTCAAAATCCATGGCCACATGTTTACAATTTCACGTCAAAAAATTGCTAAAATTCCTGCTGAAATTTTTTCAAAGTCCCTTAAAAATTTTCCAATTTTTGTCCCAATTCTTCCCATTCCCATTGAAACTTTTCAAATCCCTCTCAAAATTGTTGAAATTCTCTTGAAGCTTTTAAAATTCTCTCTAGAATTTTCAAAATCCATGGCCACATGTTTACAATTTCACGTCAAAAAATGGCTAAAATTCCAGTTGAAATTTTTTCAAAGTCCCTTAAAAATTTTCCAATTTTTGTCCCAATTCTTCCCATTCCCATTGAAACTTTTCAAATCCCTCTCAAAATTGTTGAAATTCTCTTGAAGCTTTTAAAATTCTCTCTAGAATTTTCAAAATCCATGGCCACATGTTTACAATTTCACGTCAAAAAATGGCTAAAATTCCAGTTGAAATTTTTTCAAAGTCCCTTAAAAATTTTCCAATTTTTGTCCCAATTCTTCCCATTCCCATTGAAACTTTTCAAATCCCTCTCAAAATTGTTGAAATTCTGTTGAAGCTTTTAAAATTCTCTCTAGAATTTTCAAAATCCATGGCCACATGTTTACAATTTCACGTCAAAAAATGGCTAAAATTCCAGTTGAAATTTTTTCAAAGTCCCTTAAAAATTTTCCAATTTTTGTCCCAATTCTTCCCATTCCCATTGAAACTTTTCAAATCCCTCTCAAAATTGTTGAAATTCTGTTGAAGCTTTTAAAATTCTCTCTAGAATTTTCAAAATCCATGGCCACATGTTTACAATTTCACGTCAAAAAATGGCTAAAATTCCAGTTGAAATTTTTTCAAAGTCCCTTAAAAATTTTCCAATTTTTGTCCCAATTCTTCCCATTCCCATTGAAACTTTTCAAATCCCTCTCAAAATTGTTGAAATTCTGTTGAAGCTTTTAAAATTCTCTCTAGAATTTTCAAAATCCATGTCCACATGTTTACAATTTCACGTCAAAAAATGGCTAAAATTCCAGTTGAAATTTTTTCAAAGTCCCTTAAAAATTTTCCAATTTTTGTCCCAATTCTTCCCATTCCCATTGAAACTTTTCAAATCCCTCTCAAAATTGTTGAAATTCTCTTGAAGCTTTTAAAATTCTCTCTAGAATTTTCAAAATCCATGTCCACATGTTTACAATTTCACGTCAAAAAATGGCTAAAATTCCAGTTGAAATTTTTCAAAGTCCCTTAAAAGTTTTCCAATTTTTGTCCCAATTCTTCCCATTCCCATTGAAACTTTTCAAATCCCTCTCAAAATTGTTGAAATTCTCTTGAAGCTGTTTAAAATTCTCTCTAGAATTTTCAAAATCCATGGCCACATGTTTACAATTTCACGTAAAAAATTGCTAAAATTCCAGCTGAAATTTTTTCAAAGTCCCTTAAAAATTTTCCAATTTTGTCCCAATTCTTCCCATTCCCATTGAAACTTTTCAAATCCCTCTCAAAATTGTTGAAATTCTCTTGAAGCTTTTAAAATTCTCTCTAGAATTTTCAAAATCCATGGCCACATGTTTACAATTTCACGTCAAAAAATTGCTAAAATTCCTGCTGAAATTTTTTCAAAGTCCCTTAAAAATTTTCCAATTTTTGTCCCAATTCTTCCCATTCCCATTGAAACTTTTCAAATCCCTCTCAAAATTGTTGAAATTCTCTTGAAGCTTTTAAAATTCTCTCTAGAATTTTCAAAATCCATGTCCACATGTTTACAATTTCACGTCAAAAAATGGCTAAAATTCCAGTTGAAATTTTTTCAAAGTCCCTTAAAAATTTTCCAATTTTTGTCCCAATTCTTCCCATTCCCATTGAAACTTTTCAAATCCCTCTCAAAATTGTTGAAATTCTGTTGAAGCTTTTAAAATTCTCTCTAGAATTTTCAAAATCCATGGCCACATGTTTACCATTTCACATAAAAAAATTGCTAAAATTCCAGTTGAAATTTTTTCAAAGTCCCTTAAAAATTTTCCAATTTTTGTCCCAATTCTTCCCATTCCCATTGAAACTTTTCAAATCCCTCTCAAAATTGTTGAAATTCTCTTGAAGCTTTTAAAATTCTCTCTAGAATTTTCAAAATCCATGTCCACATGTTTACAATTTCACGACAAAAAATGGCTAAAATTCCAGTTGAAATTTTTTCAAAGTCCCTTAAAAGTTTTCCAATTTTTGTCCCAATTCTTCCCATTCCCATTGAAACTTTTCAAATCCCTCTCAAAATTGTTGAAATTCTCTTGAAGATTTTAAAATTCTCTCTAGAATTTTCAAAATCCATGTCCACATGTTTACAATTTCACGTAAAAAAATTGCTAAAATTCCAGCTGAAATTTTTTCAAAGTCCCTTAAAAATTTTCCAATTTTTGTCCCAATTCTTCCCATTCCCATTGAAACTTTTCAAATCCCTCTCAAAATTGTTGAAATTCTCTTGAAGCTTTTAAAATTCTCTCTAGAATTTTCAAAATCCATGTCCACATGTTTACAATTTCACGTCAAAAAATGGCTAAAATTCCAGTTGAAATTTTTTCAAAGTCCCTTAAAAATTTTCCAATTTTTGTCCCAATTCTTCCCATTCCCATTGAAACTTTTCAAATCCCTCTCAAAATTGTTGAAATTCTCTTGAAGCTGTTAAAATTCTCTCTAGAATTTTCAAAATCCATGTCCACATGTTTACAATTTCACGTCAAAAAATGGCTAAAATTCCAGTTGAAATTTTTTCAAAGTCCCTTCAAAATTTTCCAATTTTTGTCCCAATTCTTCCCATTCCCATTGAAACTTTTCAAATCCCTCTCAAAATTGTTGAAATTCTGTTGAAGCTTTTAAAATTCTCTCTAGAATTTTCAAAATCCATGGCCACATGTTTACAATTTCACATAAAAAAATTGCTAAAATTCCAGTTGAAATTTTTTCAAAGTCCCTTAAAAATTTTCCAATTTTGTCCCAATTCTTCCCATTCCCATTGAAACTTTTCAAATCCCTCTCAAAATTGTTGAAATTCTGTTGAAGCTTTTAAAATTCTCTCTAGAATTTTCAAAATCCATGTCCACATGTTTACAATTTCACATAAAAAAATGGCTAAAATTCCAGTTGAAATTTTTCAAAGTCCCTTAAAAGTTTACCCATTTTTGTCCCAATTCTTCCCATTCCCATTGAAACTTTTCAAATCCCTCTCAAAATTGTTGAAATTCTCTTGAAGATTTTAAAATTCTCTCTAGAATTTTCAAAATCCATGGCCACATGTTTACAATTTCATGTAAAAAAATTGCTAAAATTCCAGCTGAAATTTTTTCAAAGTCCCTTAAAAGTTTTCCAATTTTTGTCCCAATTCTTCCCATTCCCATTGAAACTTTTCAAATCCCTCTCAAAATTGTTGAAATTCTCTTGAAGCTGTTAAAATTCTCTCTAGAATTTTCAAAATCCATGTCCACATGTTTACAATTTCACGTCAAAAAATGGCTAAAATTCCAGTTGAAATTTTTTCAAAGTCCCTTAAAAGTTTTCCAATTTTTGTCCCAATTCTTCCCATTCCCATTGAAACTTTTCAAATCCCTCTCAAAATTGTTGAAATTCTCTTGAAGCTGTTAAAATTCTCTCTAGAATTTTCAAAATCCATGGCCACATGTTTACAATTTCACGTAAAAAAATGGCTAAAATTCCAGCTGAAATTTTTTCAAAGTCCCTTAAAAATTTTCCAATTTTTGTCCCAATTCTTCCCATTCCCATTGAAACTTTTCAAATCCCTCTCAAAATTGTTGAAATTCTCTTGAAGCTTTTAAAATTCTCTCCAGAATTTTCAAAATCCATGTCCACATGTTTACAATTTCACGTCAAAAAATGGCTAAAATTCCAGTTCAAATTTTTTCAAAGTCCCTTAAAAATTTTCCAATTTTTGTCCCAATTCTTCCCATTCCCATTGAAACTTTTCAAATCCCTCTCAAAATTGTTGAAATTCTCTTGAAGCTTTTAAAATTCTCTCTAGAATTTTCAAAATCCATGTCCACATGTTTACAATTTCACGTCAAAAAATGGCTAAAATTCCAGTTGAAATTTTTTTCAAAGTCCCTTAAAAATTTTCCAATTTTTGTCCCAATTCTTCCCATTCCCATTGAAACTTTTCAAATCCCTCTCAAAATTGTTGAAATTCTGTTGAAGCTTTTAAAATTCTCTCTAGAATTTTCAAAATCCATGTCCACATGTTTACAATTTCACGTCAAAAAATGGCTAAAATTCCAGTTGAAATTTTTTCAAAGTCCCTTAAAAGTTTTCCAATTTTTGTCCCAATTCTTCCCATTCCCATTGAAACTTTTCAAATCCCTCTCAAAATTGTTGAAATTCTGTTGAAGCTTTTAAAATTCTCTCTAGAATTTTCAAAATCCATGGCCACATGTTTACAATTTCACATAAAAAAATTGCTAAAATTCCAGTTGAAATTTTTTCAAAGTCCCTTAAAAATTTTCCAATTTTTGTCCCAATTCTTCCCATT